>NC_088362.1:1879871-1914871 GCF_034508935.2 Berghia stephanieae
GACGTCATCTGCATACTATCTATAGCCTGACACTGAAATCCAAAAGGACTGACAGTTTGACGTCATTATTTTGTTTTTGCATCGCCTAGTGAGTTGTCGTTAGTAGAGCTCATGGAAACAAGTTATTTCATTTGTTGAACTATTGAATACAACTCACGATTTGTTTATTTTTGTGGCAAAAGACTGGCATTTTGACGTCATTTTTTGGCCAGTATCAGGCCATAACTTTACGAAGGCCACGGTTCTAGTCTGTTATTTATGTTGATGGTTCGGGCTATATATATTCGCTCTACCGTTATAATATATCCTGAGCGCTCTTCTCTTTACCATTTGGCTTGAACACTATGCGACGTATAGGTAGCTAGTCACGTCCCAAAATGTTGAAAATTTAATCTTATCATTGTTGAATTTGCCTTACCTTCGGAATTGAGAAGTATAACAGTCTGTGCTCGTGATTAAGAAATCCTGAGAAAGTTTTTTTTCGATCTGATGTGCGCTTGACCTTCTTGTCCACATCACAGACATGACGTATGCGCTCACGGAGCTCCTTCATGCGACAGGCAGCCTGAGGTGCAGACAACATCAAATCATCAGCATTTTTAATAATAATAATAATAATAATAATAATATAATAATATAATAATAATAATAATAATAATAATAATAATATAATAATAATAATAATAATAATAATATAATAATAATCATAATCATAATAATAATATACTTTATTCATCCAAAAAAAAATGGAAATTCGTTTACAATGATGATGATGATGATGATGATGATGATGATGATGATGATGATGATGATGATGATGATGATGATGATGATGATGACATCCGAATAAATTCATATAATTTAAAAGGGCTGGTAAGTTAGGAGTCATTTTATCCTAACGAAAGAGTGAAAATGGAAAGGCTTCGTATGGGAACAAAACAGACAATGGACGTTTCGGGTACAAACCCTTCGTGCTGATGAAGGGTTTGTACCCGAAACGTCCATTGTCTGTTTTGTTCCCATACGAAGCCTTTCCATTTTCACTCTTTTGTTAGTATTTTACGATCACCGGCTTCATGCAGCCCTTATCGTTTTCTACTTTTCTGAGTCATTTTATCATATGATTTGAAATAAAAAATAAATGGCAGAAATAAAACGTATCCTATAACTGTGTAATGATCCAACCTCTGAACAAATTCATGTAATAGGGCTCAACAGTCTGATGTCACGTCCAACCAGCAACCAGCAGCTTGGTTCTAAACAATGAAAATCGGTACTATTTATTCCTTCTGCTGGCACGGACGACCATGCCGATGAACCTGGCGCCACGAATACGGTAGTATTTGGCTAGGGGGGGCAAATCGCTTCGCCATTCGTGAATCTGTTTCCTGAGCATAAAATTATGAAGAACATAGTAGTAGTATGGAGCCCGGGATGGACGATGCCTTTCGGGAACCGGGTTGGATTGGATCTCCATTAGTCACAATTCAGGAGGCGCCCACTAATAGGCCCGGAATGCGGGATGGTCTAGTAACGGTCAACCGGAAGTACTCCTACCTTGTCCCCGATATATATATATATATTTCAAGTGCAATTAAGAAGAACAAGAGGAAGACCAAGAAGAACAAGAACAAGCACGAGAAGAAGAAGAAGAAGAAGAAGAAGAAGAAGAAGAAGAAGAAGAAGAAGAAGAAGAAGAAGAAGAAGACAAAGGAGGAGGAGGAGGAGGAAAAGGAGGAGGAGGAGTAGGAGGAGGAGGAAGAGGAGGAGGGAGAGGAGGAGGAGGAGGAGGAGGAAGAGGAGGAGGGAGAGGAGGAGGAGGAGGAGGAGGAGGAGGAAGAGGAGGAGGAAGAGGATGAGTAGGAAGAGGAGGAGGAGGAGGAGGAAGAGGAGGAGGGAGAGGAGGAGGAGGAAGAGGAGGAGGAGGAGGAGGAGGAGGAGGAGGATGAGTAGGAAGAGGAGGAGGAGGAGGAGGAGGAGGAGGAAGAGGAGGAGGAGGATGAGTAGGAAGAGGAGGAGGAGGAGGAGGAGGAAGAGGAGGAGGAGGAGGAGGATGAGTAGGAAGAGGAGGAAAAGGAGAAGGCGAAGAAGGAGGAAGAGAAGGTGGAGGAGGAGAAGGAGGGAAAGGAGACGACGAATAAGGAGACAGAGGGGGAGGAGGAGTAGGAAGATGAAGAGGAGGAGAAGGAGGGAAAGGAAAGAAAGACCCCCCTATAAAGATAGAAAAGGATATAAATAGTTATCAAGGAACTTACATCCAATTCACAAGGAGATATGGTCAGACTGTCAGGAAGGTATGGCGGCAGTCCTATATTTACATTGGTGAAATTCTGTAATGGATTATAGTAAAAGTCATTATTATTATTATTATTAAAGATGATGTTGAGATAGTTGACTATTTTAAATATTTAGGAATAACCATTGATAGTTCCCTCAATTTCTCTCAACATATTAATATAATATCTAAGAAAGTTGCCCAAAGATTATACATCCTAAGGAAATTGAGAACATTTCAAGTAAGGAAGAAAACTATGTTAAGAGTTTATGACTCATTGATTAAAAGTGTAATTGCGTTTGGCTGCACCATATGGTTTGGAGGATGCCGACTTAAAGATAAATCAAAAATTTCAAAATCTATCAAAGAGGCATCAAAAATAATAAACCATCCTCTTGATGGAGTAGAAAGAATTCATGGAAAAGCAATAGAAAGGAAAGCATTCTCAATTACCAACAATAAAAAACATATTTTATACCATGAATTTAGTCTTTTACCATCTGGGAGAAGGTTTTGTCAGATTAAATGTAGAACTAACAAGTATAAATCAACGTTCGTTCCATCAGCAATAAAAATTTTGAATATTTCATATGGTACAGAAAAACCAAGGATTGATTCGTTGACTGATTAACTGATTAATTTATTTAATGTAAGATTAACTGACCAATTGATAATGATGATAATTTTTGGTGTCGAATTGCCACAATCGTAACAAATTGAAAACGAAATGAATATGTTTATGTTGTATATATCGCACGTGTGAAAGAAAGAAAGAGAGAGAGAGAAAGAAAGAGAGAGAGAGAGAGAGAGAGAGAGAGAGAGAGAGAGAGAGAGAGAGGAAAATAAGTAAGAGTGAAATATCTGTTCAATCTTAGTTATCGTTTAACATTAACAAGTGTAACTAAATGACAAATTGCATATTTATGGACAATAAGATCTATTATATTATTTATTATTTATATTAATCTTCATCATCATCATTCATCATCACTACATCATCATCATCATCATCATCATCATCATCATTTAATATATCATCATCATCATCATCATCATCATCATCATCATCATCATCATCATCATCATCATCATCATCATCATCATCATCATCATCATCATCATCATCATCATCATCTATTATTATATTATTATATATTATTATTATTATTATTATATATTATTATTATTATTATTTTATTATTATTATTATATTATTATATATTATTATTATTATTATTATTATATTAGTTATACTATCTACTACTATACTACTACTACTACTCTACTACTATTACTACTACTACTTATACTCTACTACTACTTACTAACTACTACTACTATACTCTACTACTATACTACTATACTACTCTATCTACTACTTATACTAACTTCTACTACTACTACTACTACACTACTACTACACTACTACATACTACTACTATCATACTACTACTATACTATTAATATATTATATATTATACTATTAATATCTTATTATTATTATCTATTATTATACATTACTTACTTACTACTACTATACTACTACTACTATACTTACTATACTACTACTACTACTAATACTATACTTACTTACTATCTACTACTATCTACTACTACTACTCCTACTACTACTATACATACTACTACTACTATCTACTACATACTACTATACTACTACTACTACTTACTACTACAAACTATACTACATACTTATACTACTACTACTACTCTACTACTACTCTACTACTACTATAACTATACTACTACTACTATACTTACTACTACTACTATACTACTATATACTACTATACTATATTTACTATACTACTACTACTACTACTACTACTACTACTATCTACTACTACTACTACTACTACTACTACTACTACTACTACTACTACTACTACTACTATATACTACTACTACATACTACACTACTACTACTACTACTACTACTACTACTACTACTACTACTACTATACTACTACTACTACTACTACTACTACTATCTACTACTACTACTACTACTACTACTACTACTACTACTTACTACTACTACTACTACTACTACTACTACTACTACTATACTACTACTACTACCTACTACTACTACTACTACTACTACTACTACTACTACTACTACTACTACTACTACTACTACTACTACTACTACATTACTACTACTACTACTACTACTACTACTACTACTACTACTACTACTACTACTACTACTACTACTACTACTAATACTACTACTACTACTACTACTACACCTACTACTACTACTACTACACTACTACTACTACTACTACTACTACACTACTACTACTAACTACTACATACACATACTACTACTACTACTACACTATACTACTACTACTACTACTACTACTACTACTACACTACTACTACTACTACTACTACTACTACTACTACTACTACTACTACTACTACTACTACTACTACTACTACTACTACTACTACTACTACTACTATACTACTAGACTCTACTACTTTTATCATACTATATATCTAATACTTACTACTTGTACTACTATTCTTTATATCTCCATTCTATATACAAAATATTATCTCTCTCTCTCTCTCTCTCTCTCTCTCTTCACTTTCTCTATCATTATCTTCTACTCCTCTATTTCTCTTCTACTTTCTCTTCTCTCTCCCACTCTCTTCTACGAGTCTTCGTCTCTCCTCTCTCTCTCTCTCTCTCTCTCCCTTTTCTCTCTCTCCCCTCTCTCTCTCTCTCTCCTCTCCTCTCCTCTCTCTCCCTCCCTCTCTCTCTCTCTCTCTCCTCCCTCTCTTCTCCCTCCCTCCTCCTCCCCTCTCTCTCTCTCTCTCCCCTCCCCCCCCCCTCTCTCTCTCCCCCCTCTCTCTCTCTCTCTCTCTCTCTCTCTCTCACACTCACGCTGACCTACGCTTATCATTCCTATCACACCCCAGGGAATCCCTCCTACCCACTGACCCACGCCATACCAACGTTTCATTCACATTCCAAACACCATTGAGTACAGCCGATACAAGTTACACTGCATTTTATTTTACATTTGTTTCCCAGGTTCATGTGTTTATTGCTGTGCTGACGAAGGGTTTGTACCCGAAACGTCCATTGTCTGTATTGTTCCTATATGAAGTCTCTCCGTTTTCACTTTTTTTGTTAGTATTTTCACAATCCCAGGCTTCAGGCAAACCCCCCCCCCCCCCACCCTCCAACGTTTTCTAATGGGGAATGAGATTAGCGGAAGAGTAGCGTCCCTTGATTGGACGTCACCTTACAGAGAGAACGTCAGCATGGTTTTGCGCATGCGTCTCTCTCATCCTCGCTTTCGGTAAAGTGTCTCATTCCGCTTTCACCGGAAACGAAGACGAGAGACGCATGCGCAAAACCATAATGACGTTCTCTCTCTAACTTCTCCGCCGGTGACGTCCAATCAAGCGACGCTACTCTTCCGCTAATCTCACTCCCTATACTCGTTTTGAAATATTGGTGGTTAATAGATCTGGCAATATTAATTTTACTTACCAACAATCCAACAACCTTGTCTTTGGCTTTTATTGCATACTTGTACGTACCTTTATTAAAATTTTAAAAGGGAAAAAAATGACAGATTAGTTCTTTTCGTTCATCAAGAATGTAAATAATAATAATTGTCTTTTGAGGACCCTTTTAACCCTCTCCTTACGAGGCAGTCTCTCTATCAAAATTTGTAAACATTTGTGTCAACCTCTGAATCAATGTCTTAACTGATTATAGATTTTTGACCGTGTTGATGCCATATCAAAAAAGTGTTCTCCTTTAGGACCAATAGGGAATGAGATTAGCGGAAGAGTACCGTCCCTTGATTGGACGTCACCTTACAGAGATAACGTCGATTTGGTTTTGAAATGTCTCAAGCCGCTTTCACCGGAAGCGAGGACGAGAGACACATGCGCACAACCAACATGACGTTCTCTCTCTAATAACTTTTCCGCCGATGACGTCACAGACTATGGGTGACGTCCAATCAAGGGACGCTACTCTTCCGTTAATCTCATTCCCAATAAAAAAAAACTACTCTGAAACCACTGTTATAAAAGTGTATATGTCACACTGTTAAATATATAAATACGTTACGCACCACAAAGTAAGAGATGAATTTCCTCGTAATTTCCAAAAAATCTCATGCTGACACGTAGTTCCGGCGAGTGATTATGAGTTCACGTCATACTTGTTTCCGAATAAAAACAATTCTCTTTAACTGTTATAGGGAATGAGATTACCGGAAGAGTAGCGTCCCTTGATTGGACGTCACCTTACAGAGAGAACGTCAAATTGGTTTTGCGCGGAAGCGAGGACGAGAGACGTTTGCGCACAACCAACATGACGTTCTCTCTCTAATAACTTTTCCGCCGGTGACGTCCAATCAAGGAACGCTACTCTTCCGCTAATCTCATTCCCTATAAACTTACAACTTATGTGGTTTGCATTAAATTTTGAATTTATTATTTATGGCATATTATCTACATCATGTCGTAATTACCAAAGACTTATATGAAATCTCTAGCTTTAAATCATTTGAAATACTGATTATAATATACTCAATATTGTCAAATTAACAATGAATGCTATTTACATAACTTAGAAAATTTGTATCAATGCATGAATGTTTCGCAGAGCATACCTTATCGGTTCCACTCTCGTAAAGCTGCGAAAAGAAATCTTATTGTATCTATCGATAAGACATGGAATTGGAATTTCACAATCAATCCTGAGGAGTCGATTATCGAATTAGATTCAGTAGTCTGATGTCACGTCGCCCAGCAACGGCGGCTATCGTGGTTCTAAACAAAGAAAATCGGTACTTTTTATTCTTCATGCTTGCTAGAACTTTTCATATGTCTTGTGATCAGAATGTGTAAAAGTCAAACATGATCATATTTATAATGGGGATTATTCCCTCTTACTTGACTTAGATGCCTTTCGCGTCTCGACCGAAAGATCGGGTCGCCTTGGCTGTTCCCAGTATTTCCTGTGTGAGGTTTCTCCAATATTGCCGGTCCTCTGCTAGGGTTCTCAGATTTTCAAGGTCCCTGCCGTGATGAGACTAATGCTTTGTCCAAGTGTTGTGAGGTTTTTGTTAGGATCACAGGAGTGTTGTGATCGGTCTTCCTCTGAAAAGGTTCCCGTGTTTTGGAAGTATCCCGACATGGCTTGGTTAGCTGGTATGTTTTTGTCCCTGCGTAGTATGTGACCGAAAAGTTGCCATCGTTGTTGTAAAATGTCAAGGGAGATTGGTCTTTCTTTTGTGATCTTATAGAGTGATTCATTTGAGATCTTTTTTGGGTATTTGATGTCCAGTACCCTTCTTAGCTGTGTGCGATGGAAGGCATCCAGATGTTCTTCTTCGGATTTTGTCAACGCCCAGGTGCCGCAGTTATCCCTCTGGATACGCTTTTATGCTCGTCGGAGAAATATTTCATAAGGGCGTCCGCCATTGTTCCGATCGTTTGGAGCCAGTTACTAAGTTACCATGCGTCATTCCGAGGGAAGTGACGTTACGACTGTTGAAGAGTATTACGACAGGGATATCACCAATGTGGAACGACGTGGCAGGAAAATGATCCAAGACAACTTTGATATGGATGCCACCCAAAGATGTATGGAGCTGGGTGAACGTAAACATACATCTGGCACAGGAATGGACGTGTGATAATTCGGGTAGAAAAAGACTCATGAAATCTGGATAGAGGATCATTGTTATTTTGCAGGTGGTGAAGATACTGGATATTTAGTAGAGACTATCATTCTGGGGTCAATGCAGTTGGTTTTGAAGCCTAGCGAACGAACCGCTTGCTGCCTTCCCCTCGAAGCTGTATTGTTTTCGACAAAGCTACCATTCGGTTGCCCACCATTACTTCAAGGCTCCAACTTCAGCAAGGGGAATTCCATTGTCACTGACGTGTCATTCAGAGACATTAAAATGACCGTAGATTTAGATTGTAGGAAACCATAAAAAGACTAATGATTGTCTGCAAAGCCACTCCACACTAATAACACCAATAAAAGTTGCATTTACTCAGTAACAAAAAAAATGTGAAGCAAAATCAGTCTGTCACTGACTGACGTGGCAAATTTTTGTATGCCATCATTTGGATCACTTGCTTCTGTTGTAAATTTCTCTGATTTATATAAAGCTAGGAGCTGGATTTAACTGAGAAAGTCCAATAAATCATACTGATTTAGTTGATAATAACAAAGGAACGATACTAACTCGCTTTCTCTCTCTCTATCTATCTCTCTCTCTCTTTCTCTCTCTCCTCTCTTTCTCTTCTCTCTCTCTCCTCTCTCTCTCTCTCTTCTCTCTCTCTCTCTCTCCATCTATCTCTTTTCCATTGCACACACACATACACACACACACACAACATATATATATATATATATATATATATATATATATATACACACACATTTTCACCTATATTATTATGACAATCTAATATAATTATCTAAAATTATCTCAAGATTTAATTAATAGATGGAACATTACCATTGGAGACTGAACGATTAATTGCCTTAGTTATCGATGAACAAGCGTGTTTACACATGCAGACAGACATACACACGTTTTGCTGGTAATGGGTGAAGTTCGTAAGATTTAATTGGTTCTATTTGAAAACAATACTTTATGAGAAATCCATATCATTCTGATTATCATCGTTGTCAAGCATTTTTCTAATCATATCATTATTTTCCTTTTAAAATGTTATGAATTCATTAGAAAGACAACATTATTATTTGTGTGTTTATGTCAATTCATTTTTATGCATGCCACGTCTGTAAACGAATTTCCATTTGTTTGGATGAATAAAGTATATATTATCATTATTAATATTATTATTATTATTATTATTATTATTATTATTATTATTATTATTATTATTATTATTATTATTATTATTATTATTATTATTATTATTATTATTATTATTATTATCATTATTATTATTATTATTATTATTATTATTATTATTATTATTATATTATTATTATTATTATTATTATTATATTATATTATTTATATATATATATATATATATATATAATATATATATATATATATATATATATATATATATACTGTTTGATAGAGTAGTGGACTTGTTACGACCTAATAGTCCATTAAATATTTGAAAATTATTGTTCACATGACTTTGTTTCCGTAAATCTAGCAAAAATGAGAGAATCTGGCTTTTTTTGACAGTATGTCTCCACTCGTGGCTGTAGGACTTGAAGAGCTTTGTTGTTTACACTTATTAGTTCTGCTTTTCAATTTATCCTCTTTCATTTCTGTTGAGAACCAGAAAGCATTAACTCCCTCCTTACTGACTAATTTCAGGATTATTCCCGAGATATTATACTTATTCAACACAAAAATTTATTTTTAAAAACTCAATTGAAAGCAGTAGGTACATTTTATTCATAATATCTTCAATAAGACGAGCTTTACAAAACACGATTTCAAATGTTGTGACGTACAAACAAATCTATTTAAGAGTACCGTTCATTGTATCGTAACAAATGTGACCATTTTCCTGTAGTTGGTAGTAGTAGTAGTAGTAGCGTATGGCTACATCTCCAACTTTATTTCGTCAACCCAGCTTCTAAAGTCTCCTCCGCCCTAAGGACGGTTTCGTAGCCACCTTCAAGTTTAGTGACTGGACAGTGGAGGACGATGTGATCGCTGGTCTCTGGGGCTGCCTGACATTTCTGGCAGGTATCACTGGTTCCAAGTTTCCATCTGCACATATTTGATGCAGTTCTGCCATGTCCAGTTAAGAGGCGGATTGAGGAAATCCAGTATTTCCTGGCGTTGTTGAATGCAGGCACTCTTTTGGTTGGATCTTTAATGTAGTTGGTAAGGAAAGGGTTAAGGCGTTTTGTCAAAATCCTCGTATTACTGGACCATGAACTTTGAGACCTTACTCACAAGTGCATTCAACTATTAGCTGTTATTATTGGGTTCCGGAAATTTTGCGTTCTTTAGTTGACAAGAGGTCAATACAGGCAAGCGAGGTCCTGTCTTGGTGTGTTTGGGAGAGGGATATATGGTTTGGATAGAACATACGAATTTTATAGTTACTATGTGATCTATCTATATGTTGAAACAACACAAGACTATCATTTCTATAGATAGAATGAAGTTGACTCGGGTCTTTGTTATTGTTTTTTTTGCCATCCGCGTTATGAGTAATTCTCACTAAATCGTATTAACCTGACTATAAACGTTCATGTTTACACACAGTTTTGTGTGTTTGTCCGTTATACTTCCGGATGGCAATGTTATGAGCTTCTTAGCCAAGCGCATACTATCTATACTTTTCTTTCGTTGTTCAATGGCTAAACATGGTTAAAACTACAAAAATGAGTACGAATTTTTACCAAAAAAAAAAAAGTTAAAACGTTGCAGGTTATGAGTGTGAGATCAATTGATTGGTCCATTCGTTACATGTGTGTTTATGTCAAACAAGAGCTGGGGTGGGGGGGGGGGAGTCATGACTGTGTGTTTGTGTCAAACAAGAGTTGGGGTGGGGGAGGGGGGGGGGTCATGACTGTGTGTTTGTGTCAAAACAAGAGTGGGGTGGGAGGGGGGAGGGGGGAGTCAGTCATGTGTGTGTTTATGTCAAACAAGAGTGGGATGGGGGAGGGGGGGGGAGTCATGACTGTGTGTTTATGTCAAACAAGAGTTGGGGGAGGGGGGAGGGGGGGGGGGGGAGTCATGACTGTGTGTTTGTGTCAAACAAGAGTTGGGGGGGGGGAGGGGGGGGGGTCATGACTGTGTGTTTATGTGAAACAAGAGTTGGGGTGGGGGAGGGGGGGGAGTCATGACTGTGTGTTTATGTCAAACAAGAGTTGGGGTGGGGGGGGGGGGGGGGAGTCATGACTGTGTGTTTATGTAAACAAGAGTTGGGGTGGGGAGGGGGGGGAGTCATGACTGTGTGTTTATGTCAAACAAGAGTTGGGGTGGGAGGGGGGAGTCATGACTGTGTGTTTGTGTCAAACAAGAGTTGGGTGGGGGAGGGGGGGGGGGAGTCATGACTGTGTGTTTATGTCAAACAAGAGTTGGTGGGGGAGGGGGGGGAGTTCATGACTGTGTGTTTTGTGAAACAAGAGTTGGGGTGGGGGAGGGGGGGGGGAGTCATGACTGTGTGTTTATGTCAAACAAGAGTTGGGGGGGGGAGGGGGGGGTGGAGTCATGACTGTGTGTTTGTGTCAAACAAGAGTGGGGTGGGGAGGGGGGGGGGGGAGTCATGACTGTGTGTTTATGTCAAACAAGAGTTGGTGGGGGAGGGGGGGAGTCATGAATGTGTGTTTGTGTCAAACAAGAGTTGGTGGGGGGGGGGGGAGTCATGACTGTGTGTTTATGTCAAACAAGAGTTGGTGGGTGAGGGGGGGTAGTCATGACTGTGTGTTTATGTCAAACAAGAGTTGGTTGGGGAGGGGGGGGGTAGTCATGACTGTGTGTTTTGTCAAACAAGAGTTGGGGTGGGGGAGGGGGGGGGAGTCATGACTGTGTGTTTGTGTCAAACAAGAGCTGGGGTGGGGTGAGGGGGGGGGGGGTCATGACTGTGGTGTTTGTGTCAAACAGAGAGTTGGGTGGGGGAGAGGGGGGGAGTCATGACTGTGTGTTTATGTCAAACAAGAGTTGGGATGTGGGGAGGGGGGGGGGTCATGACTGTGTGTTTATGTCAAACAACAGAGGGGGGTGGGGTGGGGGGGGGAGTCATGACTGTTGTGTTTATGTCAAACAAGAGTTGGGGTGGGGGAGGGGGGGGGGGAGTCATGACTGTGGTTTATGTCAAACAAGAGTTGGGGTGGGAGGAGGGGGGGGGGGGAGTCATGACTGTGTGTTTGTGTCAAACAAGAGTTGGGATGGGGGAGGGGGGGGGAGTCATGACTGTGTGTTTATGTCAAACAAGAGTTGGGTGGGGGAGGGGGGGGGGAGTCATGACTGTGTGTTTTGTCAAACAAGAGTTGGGGATGGGGGAGGGGGGGGGAGTCATGACTGTGTGTTTATGTAAACAAGAGTTGGGGGGGTGGGGGAGGGGGGGAGTCATGACTGTGTGTTTATGTCAAACAAGAGTGGGGGGGGGGAGAGTGGAGAGTGGGTGAGGGGGAGTCATGACTGTGTGTTTGTGTCAAACAAGAGTTGGGGGGGGGGGGGGGGGAGTCATGACTGTGTGTTTATGTCAAACAAGAGTTGGTGGGTGGAGGGGGGGAGTCATGACTGTGTGTTTGTCAAACAAGAGTTGGGTGGGGGGGGGGGGGGGGGGGGTGAGTCATGACTGTGTGTTTATGTCAAACAAGAGTTGGTGGTGGGGAGGGGGGGGGGAGTCATGACTGTGTGCTTGTGTCAAACAAGAGGGGTGGGGGAGGGGGGGGGGAGTCATGACTGTGTGTTTATGTCAAACAAGAGTTGGGTGGGGGAGGGGGGGAGTCATGACTGTGTGTTTATGTCAACAAGAGTTGGGGGGGGACGATGGGGTCAACAAGAGTGGGGGGGGGAGTCATGACTGTGTGTTTGTGTCAAACAAGAGCTGGGGTGGGTGAGGGGGGGGGGAGTCATGACTGTGTGTTTATGTCAAACAAGAGCTGGGGTGGGGGAGGGGGGGGGAGTCATGACTGTGTGTTTATGTCAAACAAGAGTTGGGATGGGGGGGTGGAGGGGTGAGTCATGACTGTGTGTTTTTGTCAAACAAGAGTTGGGATTGGGGAGGGGGGGGAGTCATGACTGTGTGTTTGTGTCAAACAAGAGTTGGAGAGGGGGGGGGGGAGTCATGACTGTGTGTTTATGTCAAACAAGAGTTGGGGTGGGTGAGGGGGGGGGGGAGTCATGACTGTGTGTTTATGTCAGGGGTCTAGTTTGTAAAAGTGGTGGGGGGGGGGCAGTGTTGTTTGAAAAAGAGTGGTGGGGGGGGGGGATCTGCTGTGTTTAACAGGTTGGGTGGGAGGGGGGCATGACTGTGTTTGTAACAAGGTTGGGGGGAGGGGGGGGGTCAGATGTGGTTTGTAACAGAGTGGGTGGGAGGGGGGAGTCATGATGGTGTTTGTCAAAGAGTTGGATGGGGGGGGGGAGTGATGTTGTTTTGTAACAAGAGGTGGGGGGGGGGAGTCTGATGTGTGTTTGTCAACAAGAGTGGGGGGGGGGGGTCATGATGGTGTTTGTCAAACAGAGTGGGTGGGGGGGGGAGTCATGACTGTGTGTTTATGTCAACAAGTGGGGGGGGGGGGGGAGTCATGATGTGTGTTTGTGTCAACAAGAGTGGGGGGGGGGAGTCATGAGTGTGTTTGTCAAAGAGTTGGGGGGGGGGGGAGTCATGATGTGTGTTTTGTCAACAAGAGTTGGGGGGGGGGAGTCATGATGGTGTTTTGTCAACAAGGTGGGGGAGGGGGAGTTGATGTGTGTTGTAAACAGAGTTGGGGGGGGGGTCATGATGTGTGTTTTGTCAACAGATTGGGATGGGGGGGGGGGGTCATGTGTGTTTATGTAAACAAGAGTTGGTGGGGAGGGGATCAGATGTGTGTTTTGTAAAAGAGTGGTGGGGGGGGAGTCATGACTGTGTGTTTTGTCAAACAAGATTGGGGGGGGGGGAGTCATGACTGTGTGTTTGTCAAAAGAGTTGGTGGGGAGGGGGGGGGGTATGATGTGTGTTTTGTCAACAAGAGTTGGGTGGGGGGGGGGGGTCATGACTGTGTGTTTGTCAACAAGAGTGGGGGGGGGGGGGAGTCATGATGTGTGTTATGTCAACAAGAGTGGGGGGGGGGGTGATGTGGTTGTGTAAAAGGTGGGTGGGGGGGGGAGTCATGACTGTGTGTTTTGTCAACAGAGTGTGGGGAGGGGGGGTATGACTGTTTTTTGTCAAACAGAGTGGTGGGGGGGGGTCAATGGTGAAGTGTGAGTCTGTGTGTGTTTATGTCAAACAAGAGTTGGGGGGGGGGGGAGTCATGACTGTGTGTTTTGTCAAACAAGGTGGGGGAGGGGGAGTCAGACTGTGTGTTTTTCAAACAGAGTTGGTGGGGGGGGGGGAGTATGACTGTGTTTTGTCAAAAGGTTGGGGGGGGGGGGGAGTCATGACTGTGTGTTTGTCAAACAAGAGTTGGTGGGGGGGGAGTATGACTGTGTGTTTGTCAAACAGAGTTGGGGGGGGGGGGGATCATGACTGTGTGTTATGTCAAACAAGAGTGGGGGGGAGGGGGGGGGGGAGTCATGACTGTGTGTTTATGTCAAACAAGAGTTGGGGTGGGGGAGGGGGGGGGGAGTCATGACTGTGTGTTTATGTCAAACAAGAGTTGGGGTGGGGGAGGGGGGGGAGTCATGACTGTGTGTTTATGTCAAACAAGAGTTGGGATGGGGGAGGGGGGGGGAGTCATGACTGTGTGTTTTGTCAAACAAGAGTTGGGGTGGGGGAGGGGGGGGAGTCATGACTGTGTGTTTATGTCAAACAAGAGTTGGGATGGGGGAGGGAGGGGGAGTCATGACTGTGTGTTTGTGTCAAACAAGAGTTGGGGTGGGGAGGGGGGGGGGAGTCATGACTGTGTGTTTTGTCAAACAAGAGTTGGGATGGGGGAGGGGGGGGGGAGTCATGACTGTGTGTTTATGTCAAACAAGAGTTGGGATGGGGGAGGGGGGGGGAGTCATGACTGTGTGTTTGTGTCAAACAAGAGTTGGGATGGGGGAGGGGGGGGGAGTCATGACTGTGTGTTTATGTCAAACAAGAGTTGGGATGGGGGAGGGAGGGGGAGTCATGACTGTGTGTTTGTGTCAAACAAGAGTTGGGATGGGGGAGGGGGGGGGGGAGTCATGACTGTGTGTTTGTGTCAAACAAGAGTTGGGATGGGGGAGGGGGGGGGGAGTCATGACTGTGTGTTTGTGTCAAACAAGAGTTGGGATGGGGGAGGGGGGGGGGGGAGTCATGACTGTGTGTTTATGTCAAACAAGAGTTGGGGTGGGGGAGGGGGGGGGGGAGTCATGACTGTGTGTTTATGTCAAACAAGAGTTGGGATGGGGGAGGGGAGGAGGGTGGTAGTCAAGGGATGTATAGTGTGTTTATGTCAAACAAGAGTTGGGGGGGGGGGAGTCATGACTGTGTGTTTATGTCAAACAAGAGTTGGGATGGGGGAGGGGAGGGGTGAGTCATGACTGTGTGTTTATGTCAAACAAGAGTTGGGGGGGGGGAGTCATGACTGTGTGTTTATGTCAAACAAGAGTTGGGATGGGGGAGGGGGGGGAGTCATGACTGTGTGTTTTGTCAAACAAGAGTTGGGATGGGTGAGGGGGGGGGGGAGTCATGACTGTGTGTTTATGTCAAACAAGAGTTGGGATGGGGGGGGGGAGTCATGACTGTGTGTTTTGTCAAACAAGAGTTGGGGGGGAGGGGGGGAGTCATGACTGTGTGTTTATGTCAAACAAGAGGTTGGGGGAGGGGGTCTGTGTGGTAGTCAAAAGAGTGGGGGGGGGGGGGGGAGTGTGTTGTAACAGAGTTGGGTGGGGGGGGGGGGTCATGATGTGTGTTTTGTCAAACAAGAGTTGGGAGGTGGGGGGTGGGGGAGTCATGACTGTGTGCTTATGTCAAACAAGAGTTGGGAGTAGTGGATGGGGTTTTGTAACAGAGTTGGGGGGGGGGGGGGGTGGGTTGTCAAGGTTGTGGGGGGGGGGGGGAGTCATGACTGTGTGTTTTGTCAACAAACGAGGTGGGGTGTGGGGGGGGGGGAGTCATGACTGTGTGTTTATGTCAAAAAGTTGTGGGGGGTCATGACTGTTGTTATGTCAAAGCAAACTATATTGGAGGGGGATATAACTGTGTGTTATGATAAAGTGTATTACTTAGTTTGCAACAGAGATGAGGGAGATGTGATAGATTTGCAAGAGGGGGAGAGAGAGGAAGAGAGAGAGAGAGAGCTGGGGGAGAGAGGGAGATAAAAGGGGGGAGAGAGAGAGAGCTGGGGGAGAGAGGGAGAGAGAGAGGGAGAGAGAGAAAGAGGGAGAGATAGATAGATAGATAGACAGAGAGAGAAAGAGAGAGAGAGAGAGAGAGAGAGAGAGGAAGAGAGAGAGCTGGGGGAGAGAGGGAGAGAGAGAGGGGGGAGAGAGAGAGAGCTGGGGGAGAGAGGGAGAGAGAGAGGGAGAGAGAGAAAGAGGGAGAGATAGATAGATAGATGGAGAGAGAGAAAGAGAGAGAGAGATAGGTGGGGGAGAGAGGGATATGTACCTCGTAATTCATCACCTTATCGATGTTGTAAAAGGGTGTGAATTTTGTTACATATTGCCTATTGATCTGACCTACGTTATGAAATGGCCTACACAGATTTCACAGCTGTTGTAAATTTCAATCGATCCAACATTATTACCATTAACTAAACAATTAGTAGTGCCCCTTTGTTTTTAAGACTTTGGAGACACAGAGAATCAACCTTCACATATATTATTATGATTAGCAAATTAACTAAGGAGCTCGTAAAGTTGTTGGGAAACTGAAGTTAATCAATAGACCAATGAGAAATTAAATAAAAACACTCCCTGAATTAAAGAATAGTTAGATTCTTCTTCTTCAAGTCCCAAGTTTGTGCCAGACATCGGTGATCATGGTACACCATTCATCTCTCTGATCAGATAACCTCAGAAAACTAATATAACTCTTCTCTTTCTTCGTCACCCAGCTGTTCAAACTATTCAAATATGTTTTTCTTGGTCTACCTTTACTCTTTTTACCTTCTATCTTTCCTGTGAGAGCAAGATGTTCAATACATTTATGTCGATTTAGGTGCCCTAAAAATTGCATTTGTCTTTTTCTTATTGTACGAATTAATAGCCTTTTAGTTTCAGCTTGCTCTTATACTTCTTCATTCGTTTCCTTCTCTGTCCATGAGATTCTTAACATCCTTCTAAGAAACCACATTTCTGCTGCCTCCAGTTTCTTTCTAATGTCTTCTGTAATTGTCCAGCTTTCTCTGATAAATATGATTTTAATAACTTGATCAATTGAAAAGCATAATTTCTTAATTGTCTGAATATTGTAGATCTACAACTCAAACAAATCGTTTCTCCCTTAAGGGGGGGGGGGGTGAGCGGCATTAAAAATGATGAAATTTGACCAAGTTTGCTAAAATTAGATGTTGTCACATGGCCATATGTCTGCATACAAATTTGCATGAGAACTTCGTCTTCAGTTTATTCTACTCAAAATAACGTATTTTGTGACCCTAGGTATGGTTAAATCCTGCCCATTTTTAGTTTCAATGGACTGATATCATTAAATAGTATCAAATAGTCTTTATAACTAAGTAAAGGCAAAAACATATCAATGAAAAATAAAAACTCTCCTCTATCTTCAACAACCAATCACTTTGTTCTTAATTATGTCATGTTATGGTCACAATCCAATCAGAGAGCAAGAGGAGAGTTTTTCCCTAAACTAGTTTACTTTGACTTTTAAATGCGTTGTTCTCAAAACTCCTCCCTCAGTTTTCAACAAATCTTCTTCAAACTTTCTACACATGACTGTCATACAAATACGCAGGTCATTTAGAGGCCAGATTAAAAAAAAAATTATGAGTGATTTGAAATTATTAATTCAGAAAAGTGAGTGGAGCAGGCACTTATGTTGGTAACAACAAGATATGAAGTGAGTAGAAAAGTGCCAGAAGACAATAGAGAATAAATTTTTTTTTTTTTCGCGGTGGTGGTGGGGTTTGAACCTGCGACCTTATTGGTACGACAACTCCGCCTGGCAGGTGAGAGCGTGGCTCTACCGTGTGAGCTATCCACGAACACAAAAAGATTCGTTTCAAACCCAAAGTCATTTCTAGATCCCTCTCTCACCCACTTCTTGAGATCGCCGATTCGTTCACCACCATCGCGAAGTAATTTTGACCAGCAGTTAAGCTTAATAGCCAATATTCTCATCACAAACATATAACATAGAAACGATTGAGACATTGAGTATGCTCCGGTGTATGGGGTGAATTTTTAATTCAGAAAAGTGAGTGGAGCAGGCACTTATGTTGGTAACAACAAGATATGAAGTGAGTAGAAAAGTGCCAGAAGACAATAGAGAATAAAAATTTTTTCGCGGCGGTGGTGGGGTTTGAACCTGCGACCTTATTGGTACGACAACTCCGCCTGGCAGGTGAGAGCGTGGCTCTACCGTGTGAGCTATCCACGAACACAAAAATATTCGTTTCAAACCCAAAGTCATTTCTAGATCCCTCTCTCACCCACTTCTTGAGATCGCCGATTCGTTCACCACCATCGCGAAGTAATTTTGACCAGCAGTTAAGCTTAATAGCCAATATTCTCATCACAAACATATAACATAGAAACGATTGAGACATTGAGTATGCTCCGGTGTATGGGGTGAATTTTAATTCAGAAAAGTGAGTGGAGCAGGCACTTATGTTGGTAACAACAAGATATGAAGTGAGTAAAAAGTGCCAGAAGACAATAGAGAATAAAAAAATTTTTCGCGGCGGTGGTGGGGTTTGAACCTGCGACCTTATTGGTACAATCGCCTGGCAGGTGAGAGCGTGGCTCTACCGTGTGAGCTATCCACGAACACAAAATATTCGTTTCAAACCAAAGTCATTTCTAGATCCTCTCTCACCCACTTCTTGAGATCGCCGATTCGTTCACCACCATCGCGAAGTAATTTTGACCAGCAGTTAAGCTTAATAGCCAATATTCTCATCACAAACATATAACATAGAAACGATTGAGACATTGAGTATGCTCCGGTGTATGGGGTGAATTTTTAATTCAGAAAAGTGAGTGGGGCAGGCACTTATGTTGGTAACAACAAGATATGAAGTGAGAAGAAAAGTGCCAGAAGACAATAGAGAATAAAAAATTTTTTCGCGACTCACTTCATATCTTGTTGTTACCAACATAAGTGCCTGCTCCACTCACTTTTCTGAATTAAAAATTCACCCCATACACCGGAGCATACTCAATGTCTCAATCGTTTCTATGTTATATGTTTGTGATGAGAATATTGGCTATTAAGCTTAACTGCTGGTCAAAATTACTTCGCGATGGTGGTGAACGAATCGGCGATCTCAAGAAGTGGGTGAGAGAGGGATCTAGAAATGACTTTGGGTTTGAAACGAATATTTTTGTGTTCGTGGATAGCTCACACGGTAGAGCCACGCTCTCACCTGCCAGGCGGAGTTGTCGTACCAATAAGGTCGCAGGTTCAAACCCCACCACCGCCGCGAAAAATTTTTTTATTCTCTATTGTCTTCTGGCACTTTTCTACTCACTTCATATCTTGTTGTTACCAACATAAGTGCCTGCTCCACTCACTTTTCTGAATTAAAAATTCACCCCATACACCGGAGCATACTCAATGTCTCAATCGTTTCTATGTTATATGTTTGTGATGAGAATATTGGCTATTAAGCTTAACTGCTGGTCAAAATTACTTCGCGATGGTGGTGAACGAATCGGCGATCTCAAGAAGTGGGTGAGAGAGGGATCTAGAAATGACTTTGGGTTTGAAACGAATATTTTTGTGTTCGTGGATAGCTCACACGGTAGAGCCACGCTCTCACCTGCCAGGCGGAGTTGTCGTACCAATAAGGTCGCAGGTTCAAACCCCACCACCGCCGCGAAAAAAATTTTTATTCTCTATTGTCTTCTGGCACTTTTCTACTCACTTCATATCTTGTTGTTACCAACATAAGTGCCTGCTCCACTCACTTTTCTGAATTAAAATTCACCCCATACACCGGAGCATACTCAATGTCTCAATCGTTTCTATGTTATATGTTTGTGATGAGAATATTGGCTATTAAGCTTAACTGCTGGTCAAAATTACTTCGCGATGGTGGTGAACGAATCGGCGATCTCAAGAAGTGGGTGAGAGAGGGATCTAGAAATGACTTTGGGTTTGAAACGAATATTTTTGTGTTCGTGGATAGCTCACACGGTAGAGCCACGCTCTCACCTGCCAGGCGGAGTTGTCGTACCAATAAGGTCGCAGGTTCAAACCCCACCACCGCCGCGAAAATTTTTTTTATTCTCTATTGTCTTCTGGCACTTTTCTACTCACTTCATATCTTGTTGTTACCAACATAAGTGCCTGCTCCACTCACTTTTCTGAATTAAAAATTCACCCCATACACCGGTGCATACTCAATGTCTCAATCGTTTCTATGTTATATGTTTGTGATGAGAATATTGGCTATTAAGCTTAACTGCTGGTCAAAATTACTTCGCGATGGTGGTGAACGAATCGGCGATCTCAAGAAGTGGGTGAGAGAGGGATCTAGAAATGACTTTGGGTTTGAAACGTATATTTTTGTGTTCGTGGATAGCTCACACGGTAGAGCCACGCTCTCACCTGCCAGGCGGAGTTGTCGTACCAATAAGGTCGCAGGTTCAAACCCCACCACCGCCGCGAAAAAAAATTTTTATTCTCTATTGTCTTCTGGCACTTTTCTACCGATTTGAAATTATGTAACCTTTTTCAAGGGGAATAATCGAGTAATAATTTTGAACTTAATTTTTAAAGCTTCTAATTAAAAATTAAAAAATCGGGCTTCTAGAGCCTCTTTATTTTCCTTTTTTCTACCTGTGACCAAAATATTATGGCAATCGATTGATAGACAAAAAAGCCTTTGACTTTTTAAGATTTGTTGTTTATTTTCCAATATGGCGTCGTTTCCATAGCAAAGGCAACTTTTTTCGAAAAATAATGTGTGCAATCATCCTTTCCAAACATATACATTATGACTGTGCATTGAAGTTCAGGATATTTCATCAAATAAACAAAACTGACCCTCATTAAAGTGTCTCTCCCCCCATTAAAGTCATCCAACTATGAAACTAAAAATGTGCGGCTATGTGGTCTAGTGGTATGACACTCGCTTTCGGATCCGAAGGTCCTGGGTTCGAGCGTCGCGCTCGGCGCATAGTTGAGTCCTTGGAAAAGACTCTTTACTCATATTCTCTCACCGTACTCAGGTGTAAAATGAGTACCTGGCTGTTAACAGCGTTGTCTTTGTCCGAAAAATTGTAATATCGCCTAACAGGCATCATGTCCTGTCCTACATGTTAAATGTTGCTGTTGACCAGAGACCCCTGTAGAGCGCTTTGAGCACATGTAGTGGATATTGCGCTATTCAAAAGCTCATTTATTTATTTATTTTTTTAAAGCTAGAAATCAGCATTTCGCTACTCTCGATATGACCGGCTTGCTTAGTCTCACTTGGTGAGTAGTCCATCCAATGTTTGACATGTACTAATTTTGTTAATTAAAAAAAAATAAAGTGGTTAATGGTTTCCAATCAATTCATTATTGCAAATTTCTTCCAACTCATTTCTTGTTATCTTATGTCAAAATGTGAAATCTGCTTTAATTTGAGATGAAGATAAATGGGCGATATTGCAATTTTTTAGGACACAGACAACGCTGTTAACGGCCAGGTACTTATTTTACACCTGAGTACGGTGAGAGAATGTGAGTGAAGAGCCTTTTCCAAGGACTCAACTATGCGCCGAGTTCGAGGCTCGAACCCTGGACCTTCCGATCCGAAAGCGAGTCTCATACCACAAGACCACATAGCCGCATTTTAGGTGTATAGAATGTATAGAATAGATGACATTCCACAGACCTGAGACCATCCGTTTCTCTTTATAAAAGCTTCTTAGAAGTGGTAAGACATGGAATGGGATAAAAAAGTTAGCTCAGGATAGAGAAGGATGGAAACTGTTTGTCTGTGGCCTATACCCTGACCCAGGGTGAAAAAAGCAATGATGATGATGATGATGATGATGATGATGATGATGATGATGATGATGATAACATCCGTTTGACAGTGTATTCTCATTTGATAGCTTTGATCCACGGAGGACTCTCTGGGTTCTTTTATCAAAGAAGTTTTGAATCCATTTTAACCCTCCCCGTAGCAACTATAGGAAAATTGCCACATTCGTTAGGATATGACCAACATTTTTCTTATTAAAATTTCTCTTGTACATCATAACATTTAAAGAAAATGAACAGTGTGTTGTAGACCATGTTTTGCTAAAGGAATTATGTATCGGAAGAACTTACTGCTATTGTGTTTGAGTGATAAAAAATCTACTTTTTGTGTTAGTTGGGTGTGAAGTTTTGGGGAAAATCCTGAAAATAGCTGGTAAGGAGAGAGTTAAAATTAAAGAATTAATTCCAATATCTTGGAACAGCAGGGTTTTGGTCCTATGACATTGACTGGTGTTGGTATACTCATAGTCGTCCATATTTTGTGTTGTTCAATGTAGCATCTGATAAATCCACACGGTATCATCAATCGAATCTTTGTTTCGTTGCTGTGTGTGTCTTTCGTCCATCTTTTGTGTTGTCCAATGTAGTATCTGATAAATCGACATCGTTACCTCAATCGAATCTTTGTTTCGTTGCTGTGTGTGTCTTTCGTCCATCTTTTGTGGTGTTCAATGTAGTATCTGATAGATCCACACGGTATCCTCAATCGAATCTATGTTTCGTTGCTGTATGTGTCTTTCGTCCATCTTGTGTTGTTCAATGTAGTATCTGATTCTGATAAAGCCACATGGTATCCTCTATAGATTCTGTGTTTCGTTGCTGTGTGTGTCTTTTCTCAATTCAATTGGTTTGAGTGCCATATAAGGCACAACAGGGAAACTAGCATCTAAATACTCTAATTAATTGTGCAATGTTTTGATAGGATTAAGGGGCGGTTTGGGTCTTTTCAAAAAAAATTTTAATTACCAATTTTGGGCGGTTTTAATCATTCTGTATCGTCATTATAGGTTAAAAAACAACATTTATGGTGAAAATTTTTTATTATCTGTGTTGATACCCATTTTGTGACCTAATTTGGGGGTCTGACATTAAAAAATATAACAATCTTGTGGCAAACGTTCCAAAAAAACTAATGAAGGAATGACCTCCATATTCTTCCCTCTTGTCAATATTGTACTATAGTGTGTCACCATAGAGAGATTTTACGGTTTAGCTTATGGAATTTTTATTAGAACATCACAAAGTTGAAAATCAAAATGTTATGACAAAAATGATGTTAAAAATTCAGAATTAGGATTATAATTCAAAATTCACATATCTTATCAAAAAAATATCTCTATGGTGACACAATACATTATCTCTGTCATAAATGTGGAAATTTTCAGACAATTTCATTGAATAGATTCAGAGAAACGTTTGACACAGTATCCCACACCCTTAGAAATATGACATTTTGAGAAAATAGCAAAACAGCTTCCCGATTTTCACACTTTTCTTACGATCTGTACCATTTTCGACTGTGTTTTTCATGCCTTTATAGTCTACTTTAAGAATTTGGACTTCAATTATATTATTTCTAGGGTAATAAAATATAAATTTCCACCAAAATCTCAAAATCAATTTTTCGAAGGATTTTCCAAATAATTAGACCCCTTAAGGCCTTTATTGACTATTAAGTTGAACAAAATTTTGATTAAATGCGTCCTGCATTTTCTCAACTACACACACACACACACACACACATATATATATATGTGTGTGTGTATGTGTGTGTGTGTGTTTGTTTTGTTTTTATGTCTGTTTCATTTATTAAAAAGTGTGGTATTACAATAGCGAATATCTGACATATTAACTCTCTCCTTACCAACCATTTTTAGAATTAAAGTTCCACCGAAAATTCACACCCACCCGACACAAAATTGACGTTTCCTAATCAAACAAAAAAAGTAACAAGTGCATTATATACAGAATGTTGTTCAGTAAAATGATGTCTACAACACAGTGTTTAGTATTTATAGCTGTAATCAAAGCATTTCTATACATTTTGTGATGTACAAGAAAAATCAGAATGAGAAAACTGTCGGTTGTATCGTAACGAATGTGACGATTTTCCTATGGTTGGTAAGGAGAGGGTTGATATAAAATTATGTACAACAAAAGAAATGGATGCTCAACTCCCTTAAGTTTTACCGTGTTTTTATGTTTTATTGCAATATCATTTTAACGATTCATAACAACTCATTAATTTAAAGTTGAATTTTTTTTCTAATATATATAACTCTATTTTTAACCGAAATTTGAGAACTCTTGAAAGTAAAAACAACAAATGTTATCTGAGTAAATAATAGCGATACCTTATTTGATTCCGTCGTTTCCTGAAAACAATAACTGAATTAGACTTGAATGCCTAACACATCAAAACGTTAAAAACTCCAATTATTTGACGCATTGTGTGTTCCATTGTGTTTATTCATTGACCCGTCATCTTAATATTATGATCCTAGATTTTTATCTCAATCCTCCGTTATATATGTTGATAAACTTACAGACAGAAAGAGATAGATAGATAGATAGATAGATAGATAGATAGATAGATAGATAGATAGATAGGTAGATAGATAGATAGATAGATAGATAGATAGGTAGATAGATAGATAGATAGATAGATAGATCGACCGATAGATAGATATATTGATAAATAGATATATAGATAGATATATTGATAGATAGAGAGATAGATAGATAGATAGATAGATAGATAGATAAATAGATAGATAGATAGATAGATAGATAGATAGATAGATAGATAGATAGATAGATAGGTAGATAGATAGGTAGATAGATAGATAGATAGATAGATAGATAGATAGATAGATAGATAGATATATCGATAGATAGATAGATAGATAGATAGATAGATAGATAGATAGATAGATAGATAGATAGATAGATAGATAGATGAGAGGGAAAGAGAGAGAGAGAGAGACAGAGAGAGAGAGAGAGAGAGAGAGAGAGAGAGAGAGAGAGAGAGGGGGGGATGATGCAGGGTAAAATTGTGAGGAATTATGGTTGAGCATAAATGGAAATAGTGAGTACGTATGTGAATTGTTGCTCAATGCGTTCTCGTTGCTATAATATATTTTAAATATTAGGTTTATATCATTTTCACAAGTTGGGAGACATCTTACTCTATCTGTAAATGAAGTATTTACTTGCCAAATTGAAAAGAAAATCATTTTACCATTGTACGATAGTGGTGTGTTTATTCATAACGAGATTCACAGCGTACACAAATGAATGTGACCTTTACAAAATGATATAGATAGATAGTAAGGTTGAGGGGAGTTTTCCGTTGACACCATTAATCGGTGCTCACAGGCCACACAGAAATGAAATAAGAATCGATATGATAATTATGTTATGTTATGAATTTTTCCACATGATGCAAAAAGAAGAATTATATATAACAGGTGGCATGTTAAGTCCTACATGTTAAATGCTGCTGTTGACCAGGGACCCCTTGTAAATCGCTTTGAGCACATTTAGTGGATATTGCGCTATATAAAGCTCAATTTTTAAAAGAAAAAGAGAAAATAAACTGGTTTTAGGGATATGAAATATTCTAATGAAAACCAATCTTATCAATGTCTTGTAATAACGATCCTCCAAAACTTGATTGATAAGATATTTGCATCCATTATCATTGTAATAAAATAATAATTTTATTGTTGAAGCATTGTTTACCATCTACAAAGTATTGATAAATATTAATTTTAAGCAAATTGGATTACAAAAAAGCTGTCAGGATTTTATTCGTATAGTTATAAAGTTCATAGAGCTGCAGTTTATAATTGTATCTAGAGCGTTTGTGGACAATAGCAATTGTTTGCTGCCCTAAAAAAAGGCCGCTAGTTTATCACAAAGTACATTATATAAGATCAAACATTTTAAAATCCGAAAAATAGCCTATCATTAAAACACCAAAGATCTTTCGACCACTTCCCTAAAAACGTATCAAATTTCACACGAAATATATGTGGGAGAACGATTTCATTTCGGCTAGGGCAAAACTAATACTCTTCAACAGTCGTAACGTCACTTCCTTCCTAATGATGCATGGTAACTTAGTAACACTGGCTCTAAACTATCGGAACAATGGCGGACCCAGTATGAAATATTTCTCCGGCGAGCATAAAGCGTATCCAGAAGAAAAAAAACACATACATTTGATCATGTTTTGACTTTTACACATTCCGATCACAAGACATATGAAAAGTTCTAGCCAGCATGAAAAATAAAAAGTAATGATTTTCTTTGTTTAGAACCAAGATGGCCGCCGTTGCCAGGCGGCGTGATCTCAGACTATTGAATCGTATTAATAATCTAATTCAAAAACGTACAGAACAGGCTGTGGAGAGTTTTGTGGGGAGATTAGAGTGACAACAAAGAATGGCATTTCTGATTCTCAAGTAAAGATTCATGTCCCAGACCAAACAGATCGGAAGGTCCTGGGTTCGAACCTCGCTCGGCGCATAGTTGAATCCTTGGAAAAGGCTCTTTACACACATTCTCTCACCACACTCAGGTGTAAAATGAGTACCTGGCCGTTAACAGCGTTGTCTTTGTCCGAAAAATTGTAATATCGCCGAACAAACGTCATGTCTCGTCCTACATGTTAAATGTTGCTGTTGACCAGGGATCCCTTGTAAAGCGCTTTGAGCACATTTAATGGATATTGCGCTATATAAGAGCTCAATTTATTATTATTTTATTAAACAGACAGTTTGTTTGATAGAACAATAAGAAACAAAATGACACGTACCTGCTGGAGTGCTTGATGGCAACAGGATAAGGAGACACAAGCCAAAGCCGATGCATATCCACAGAAGAGACTTTTTAGCCTTTGACAATGATTGCATCGTTCAAGTGACGAATAAATGAATAAACTAACTACTAATAGATAAATAACAAATAAATAAGCAAATAAATGTTCACGTGAATGAGTGATAAATGACACATAAATAAATAAAATAACTTATATTCATCACAAATAATTCCAATACGTTTCTTGTACACTTCAGAATCCAATTAATTGTGTCATCGCTGCTAGATATCAGATCACACCATAAATAAATGAATGTTTCAGTTTTGCTGTCTTGTGCAAAATATCCGATAATTGGATCCCGTGTTAATTCAGTTGTGAGAAAGCACATACACAAATTGACTGAAGACAGTCTAATGAGCAATGACTAGCAAGAACTCCTGAAAGGAAATAAAAAGTAAAAAGAGCATAGCAATTTATGGGTAAAATGTGCACATTTAGAAAACTAGTCTGAACACGGTCAATACAATTCGCAACGATATCTTTATTCTCATGGCAAGTCAACTAAAAATAGGACATACTTTACGTACAGTATAAGTTGCCTATAATGCGTTCTTTTTTGTAAAAGCTGTCCTACAATGCCGGTCAATCCTTATAGACAATGAGAATTCATCTTACATTGCAGGATGAAGAGAAGTGTGAGAAAAAAATCCCGATTCTTTTCAAATCTGAAGATGTGTGTATCCTTGTGTCCTTGTTTATGTCACTCGGACACACATCAACAAATATATGAAGACCACAGGGGAAAAACGACCAAAGTCACATTTTTCAGCTTTTGAGAAAATCAAAATTAAAGTTTGGAAACCCATTGAAAACGCCACATGATAATATGAATTGAACTGAATGTGAATTACTAAACGTATATATTTTGACCACAAGTCAGATGCATTTAAAAAACAAACTTTTGGTTGATTTTAATACCAAATTATTGTGACATTAGAACAGTAAGGGTCTTTCGGACTTTGATCGATTTTCCCCTGTGGCCTTCACATTGGAAAGAGCGTTATTCAGATTATGAATTCTTCGGTCTTATAACATTTGATTTTGAGAGAGATCATCGAGACATCTCGTCTTTTTAAATTATTTTAATATATCCTCTCAATTGTTCGATTTTTCCAACAACAACAAAAAAAAAAAAACCAAAAACAAACGAAATTGAGTAAACCCTCGTCACTCCAAAAACAGAATCGACACATTAAAAGGACATGTATAATTAATTCCATTTGAATGCTAATCAACTAGTATTAATATACTACACTTTCGCTGTGACCGGATAAAAGATTGAAACATCGATAAACACATTCTCAGCAAACAACTAACCCCAAGTCTAGATTATCAATCCAACATTAACCCATTTTTGGCAGAGTTTCATTTTATTCTAACTGACACTACACACAACCCTTCCCGCCACGAGAGAAGTAAAATAGTGTGGCCCAGGTTTCAACAAGTCTTATTGTTGTTACCACTCTCTTTATAGGGAATGAGATTAGCGGAAGAGTAGCGTCCCTTGATTGGACGTCACCTTACAGAGAGAACGCAAAAATGGTTTTGCGCATGCGTCTCTTTCGTCCTCGCTTTCGGTGAAGTGTATCATACCGCACAACCAACATGACGTTCTCTCTCTAATAACTTTTCCGCTTGTGACTTCCACTCAAGGGACGCTACTCTTCCGCTAATCTCATTCCCTATAATTTATCAGCTTTGGCAATTTCACGGCCATTTTTTAAAGCTCATTTCAGCGGCCGCAGAAGAGAATTTGCGGTAATCGAAGCCAAAGCTAAATTGGTCAAAAGCTCTCAGCAAGGTCAAGGTCTCGTGCCAGCCTTCTGTATTCTAGCACAATCGTCAATACGCAATCCTTACCGAATCACCAAACCGGAGATTAGCGGATAAGTACTAATACTTATAATGAAAAATGAGTGACAGGAAAAAATATTCCATCTCTCAATTAAACAAATATACAAACATACACACACTCAAATCTTCTCTCTCTCCCTCTGTCTCTCTCTATCTCTCTCTCTATCTATCTCTCTCTCTCCCTCTGTCTCTCTATCTCTCTCTCTCTCTGACACACACACACACACACACACTCACACACATTTACCCCCCCCCCCCGACACACACACATTTACCCCTCCCCCCACACACATTTACCCCCCCCCCAATACATACACATGCACATTAACCCCTCCTCCCTCCCCCCCCCAACCCCCTACACACACACACCCACACACACATTCGCACGCGCATGCACATAGAAAGGTGTATGGTAAAATCATGTCATCTCTTACCCGGACAATAATAGAGTCACAATGAAATCAAGAATGGGGTTAAGATGATAGAAAACCCTACCACTACCCCCCCCCCCCCCCCCCCCCCCCCCCCCCCTACTAAATGTATACTTTGTGAAAACGATTAGATCATTGGTAAAAAAAACAAACTAAAAAGAATTGAACATTATATAGCGCAATATCCACTAAATGTGCTCAAAGCGCTTTACAAGGGGTCTCTGGTTAACAGCAACATTGACATGTAGGACGGGACATGACGCCTGTTAGGCGATATTACAAAATTTCGGACAAAGACGACGCTGTAAACGGCCGGGTACTCATTTTACACCTGAGTACGGTGAGAAAATGGGAGTAAAGAGCGTTTTCCAAGGACTCAACTATGCGCCGAGCGTGAGGCTCGAACCCAGGACCTTCCGATCCGAAAGCGAGTGTCATACCACAAGACCACATAGCCGTAGTTATGACCAGATTGATACAATTGTGATCTAAACGAAAAAGCAAATCGGCGTCGCTAATAAAGGGTCAATATTTGTCAACTGTCTAAGGCTACAACGCTCTAACTAAAGGTGACTATTATTGTTTTACCGATATGGCTATCGATATATTGATTTGTCGAGGCAAATGATCGTTCACATACAGGTCACGTGTCCCCATAGGTCGTGTTATCTATGATTGTACCTAACGAATTTAAAGGTTTCAAAATAATAATAGTACAAATAAAACAAGAATAAAAAAGAAACAAAACAGAGTTAACTCACTCAACCCTAGAAAATTTTGCTACTTTTCAAAATTAGAAAAAAATGTATAGATAGTTCGAAGATGACGTCACTCGGGCCTTTGTTATTGTTTTTGCCATCCGCGTTTGTGAGTTGTTCTCACTAAACTGTATTAACCAGACTATAAAAGTTCATGGTTACACAGAGTTTGCGTGTTGGTCCGTTATACTTCCGGATGGCAATGTTATGAACTCCTTGGCCAAGCGCATTCTATCTATAGATCGAAGTCTCGTTTTATTCAACTACCATCAACATGTAAAAACTAAATAGATTCGCCTTGATGCTAAGCCTAAATAGGATTCAGTAGTCTGATGTCACGCCGCCAGGCAACGGCGGCCATCTTGGTTCTAAACAAAGAAAATCATTGCTTTTTATTCTTCATGCTGGCTAGAACTTTTCATTCCCTTTTCATATGCCTTTTGATCAGAATATGTAAAAGTCAAAACATGATCGAATTTATGTGTTTTTTTCCTCTGGAAGCGTTTTTATGCTTACCGGAGAAAAATTTTATACGGGCGTCCGCCATTCTTCAGATAGTTTAGAGCCAGTGTTACTAAGTTACCATGCGTCATTAGGAAGGAAGTGACGTTACGACTATTGAATCCTATTTTTTCTCAGAAAATTGTAATAAATAGGCATGGGGTAAAAGTAACCCGGGTAGACTACGGATACAGTCGTTGTTAGGGTTGAGTGAGTTAATACATTTTTTTATTATTATACTTTTGATTTTTAAACATGTCGCTGTATGTAGTATTAGGATACAATCTTGAACTCACGACTATATGTAAATGATTTGTCGTCTTGTTGATATCAAATTATTTGTAGTTTGAACCACAGGGGGGGTGGATGTGTGTGGCTGTAAGACTTGGTCGATAAAATCAAAGGTCGGGAAGTGGTAGATGCGTTAATATGTAGCAGTTGACACACAGAGCAAACATTATATGTGTATATATATATATATATATAATATATATATATATATATATATATATATATATATTATAAAGACTTTATATAAAGACTTCATTTTACACCTGAGTACGGTGAGAGAAAGTGAGTAAAGAGCCTTTTCCAAGGACTCAACTATGCGCCTAGCGCGAGGCTCGAACCCAGGACCTTCCGATCCGTAAGCGAGTGTCATACCACTAGACCACAAAGCCGCTATGCCCTAAGTCAAAATTTATCGTTGCGAGTGTAGTTGTGTCGTGCTTGATAGACTCTGACCGGCAACTCACGCTCACTTTTTGGACCCAATAAAACACGGACACTAACCAAGTTAGACTAGAATCGGCACTCAAACGACAGCTCATTGACAATGGAAAAGAGTTCAACTTTGACATCTCAGTATCAAGAAAAAAAAGCTTTCCTGGAGCCTGGATTAATTCGGCCTCATCTGAATCCAGAAATATCTGATATGTAGAGAGGTCCTGGTTCAGGGTTGTTACTATTGATGTTGGTGGTCTCCCTTCATACTTGTTGCCATGAATGAAATATTCTGTCATTGCAGTTTGGGCTGGGATGTTATCTTCTCGACCTTTTGGACCGAATAAAACACGGACACCAACCAAGTTACACTAGATATAATCGGCACCCAAACGACAGCTTATTGACCATGGAAAAGAGTTCAACTTTGTCATCTCAGTATCATGAAAAAAAAGCTTGCCTGGAGCGCACAGATTTCGCACAGATTTGCGCTCCATTTATTAATAACATTGTATGTTGTGTGTGGCCAACGTTCAACGATACACACAGGGGCAGCGTGGATCAGCGGTACGGTCTTTGCTTCGTACCCGAAAGGTACCGAGTTCGATCACCCGCCGCTGCGTTGTGTGGCCTTGAGCAAGTCACCTAGCCCTAACTCACTTTGCGGCGCTGCACTGCGGCTGACGCCTGGGTTATTCAAGTCTTCCCTTCGAATAGACCCTAAAGACAAATTTCCCCTCGGGGATGAATAAAGGGAATTTTTAAAAATTATTTTCTTTTCTTCTCAAATTAGGCTATTTTGTCAGTATAATAACTCCGGCGGTCCTATTGATAACACGAATAATCAGAAATAAGGACATAAAATACTTGTTTGATAATTTTATGTGCTTTTGGATCAATAGCAACAGATTATTTTATTGTTCGTATATTTATGCCTATGTGTGCATGTGTGTGTGTGTGTGTGAGTGTGAATGTGTGAGAGAGAGAGAGTGTGTGTGTGTGGATGTATGTGTGTGTGTGTGTGTGTGTGAGAGAGAGAGAGAGAGTAAAAACGTTTTCCTATTTTTCTAAATATACATTTCTTATTAATGTTATGTGCTTAGGTAAAACACTCACATTTGCCCCCCATGTGAAACATACCAATATACAAAACTATGCGTAACTTTAAATGTAGGTATACAGTTTGATTATTGATTTAAGGGAGAACTATCACCCATTTGGCGGTCTGAAAATAAAAATAACGCGGAATGATGATGACGTCATCTTCTTTCATTCTGTAGCTAGTATAAGTGTTTGTTTTTTGTTTTTTATTCTTCGATCTTGGCACCATCTTATACTGTGATGACGTCACTAAAACTGAATACAAATGATGGGAGTTTTAGAGATAGTTCGAAGATGACGTCAATCAGGTCTTTGTTATTGTTTTTTGCCATTCGCGTTTATGAGTAATGCTCACTGAACTGTATTAACCTGACTATAAACGTTCATGGATACACACAGTTTTGTGTGTTGGTCCGTTATACTTCCGGATGGCAACGGCAATGTTATGAGTTTCTTAGCCAAGCGCATACTATCTATAGCTTAATGATAGGGGGGGGGGGAGGGGAGATAAAACTGTAAATGGAATTTATCACGGATGGAAAAACCAAAATGTCATAACATTTGCCTACGGAGTAAATTATGCTTAATCCATACTAAACACAGGGTATTCACAGTTTGGATAGGTAATTAGAAAAAAAAGGTAAAACAAAAAAAAACACAAACAAAAGCGAAGGGAAATTTTCATGGTAAATATAGATCTACTACTCATAAACGCGAATGGCAAAAAAAAAAAAAAAACAATAGCAAAGACCTGAGTGACGTCAACTATCTATAGATAGTTCGAAGATGAAGTCACTTACGTCTTGGTTATTGTTTTTTGCCATCCATGTTTATGATTAATGCTCGCTGATCTGTATTAACCCGACTATAAACGTTCATGGATACAAACAGTTTTGTGTGTTGGTCCGTTATACTTCCGGATGGCAATGTTATGAGCTTCTTAGCCAAGCGCATACTATCTATACAATCAAGAACCAATAGCAACACCTTATAGATAGTATGCGCTTGGCTAAGAAGCTCATAACATTGCCATCCGGAAGTATAACGGACCAACACACAAAACTGTGTGTATCCACGAACGTTTATAGTCGGGTTAATACAGTTTAGTGAGCATTACTCATAAACGCAAATGGCAAAAAAAAACAATAACAAGGACCTGAGTGACGTCAGCTATCTATAGATAGTTCGAAGATGACGTCACTTCCGTCTTGGTTATTGTTTTTTGCCATCCGTGTTTATTAGTAATGCTCACTGAACTGTATTAACCCGACTATAAACGTTCATGGATACACACAGTTTTGTGTGTTGGTCCGTTATACTTCCGGATGGCGATGTTATGAGCTTCTTAGCCAAGCGCATACTATCTATACAACCAAGAACCAATAGCAACGCCTTATAGATAGTATGCGTTTGGCTAAGAAGCTCATAACATTGCCATCCGGAAGTATAACGGACCAACACACAAACTCTGTGTCACCATGAATTTTTATAGTCTGGTTAATACAGTTTAGTGAGAACAACTCACAAACGCGGATAGCGAAAACAATAACAAAGGCCTGAGTGACGTCATCTTCGAACTATCTATATATTAATTATTATATGAGTTGAGTGATTCTACTCAAGTGATATTATTCAACAGTAATACTCAGAAATATTTGTTCGCGATAGACTGATATGAGGAAACTCATCTTATTAGGTCAGCTACAGAGAGTGGAAATCACCATACAGCAATGATAAACGGCCCAATCCTGTGTTGCTTTCACATTCTATTCAAATTAGGGAAAATCATATCTATCTACTCCCTTAATTTGAACATTAGGCAAGCATTTCGCCTTATCTAAACAATGGGCTATTAGCTTCCGCAATGTGCACATTAGTCAAATTATCTACTTAATTTTCACACGAAGCAATTACTCAGATTAAGAGTTACACACATAAACATACGTACACACCTCTTACACTCACATATACACAATACACAGACACAGAGACACATAGATACACACATACACAGCATACACATAATATAATATAAACATACAAACCAAACTATCCATAAAGATGGAACGAAATTGGATTCAATAGTCTGATGTCACGTTGCCCAGCAACGGCGGCCATCGTGGTTCTAAACAAAGAAAATCGGTACTTTTTATTCTTCATGCTGGCTAGAACTTTCCATATGTCTTGTGATCAGAATGTGTATAAGTCAAAACATGATCAGATTTATAATGGGGTTTTTTCCTCTGGATAAGCTTTTATGCTTGTCGGAGAAATATTTCATAAGGGCGTCCGCCATTGTTCGGATATATATAGTTGAGGGGCCAGTTACTAAGTTACCATGCGTCATTACGAGGGAAGTGACGTTACGACTGTTGAAGCGTATTGACGTCACTCAGCTCTTTGTTATTGTTTTTAGCCAGCCAGTTTTATGATTTCGTCCCACTAAATTGTAGCAGATCAGACGAAAAGCGTCCAAGGTTACACATAGTTTTGTTTGTTGGTATGTGACGTAACCGGCTGGCAATATATTTACAAATATGTCTCGTTTTTGGTGCAGCCTACGGATCCTTGCTGATATCAAGCTTTTTAAATAAACCAATCTATGACCTTTAAAGATGCATTATAGACAATCAGAAAGGTGCCATATTTCTTTCTAT
>NC_088362.1:1917371-1919871 GCF_034508935.2 Berghia stephanieae
GGAAGGTTTCAGGAATCCGGACGAAATATCGAATCAACTAAATGACACATTGCATGTTTTCGCCAGCTTCAAGATCATATTAAATAATTGTAGGTATGTTGCTATTCGTGTTTTCTGCTGCAACTTATATACCACTTGTTTTACTTTGCTGTATAGACACAAAAAAAAAACGTGAATCCTTTTCTTATCACATGCAAAGCACCAGGATTAAATAGATAGTTCGACGATGACGTCACTCGGGCCTTTGTTATTGTTTTTTGCCATCCGCGTTTATGAGTAATTCTCACTAAACTGTAATTTACCAGACTATAAACGTTCATCTTTACACACCGTTTTGTGTGTTGGTCCGTTATACTTCCGGATGGCAGTGTTATGAGCTTCTTAGCCAAGCGCATACTATCTATAGATGTATCTCTTACTTTCTCTGTCATCGAAATTCCTCCGAAAAGTTGGAAATTGTGTGTAGATCTAGGTTGACATCTGCGTCCATAATGTATATCTACTCGTAGGTAATACTTTTTTAATCAATGATTGTGTTGATTTTTAAGCTTGCATCTTGAAATGTTCGTAGGTAACACTTGCATTTGAATTATTAGATTTAGCATAACTCTAAACGTGCCGCCTTTTTCGGCCCAACAAATATGGATGATAAAAATGTGCTATATTGATCATTGACTGGCAACAATTTCCGATAACTCATATTTTATTAATTTATTTAATTTCTTCTCAATAGCCTCCGTTTCTTCCCGCAAAAAGTTTTTAATTCTCTTCTTTGCAAATTATTGGGTTTGCAATATATTTATATAGACATCATTTAATCATAATTCTACTTGAAAATGTAAACAATGTAATTTCAGGATTGTCATTAGTATTGTTTGTCGGGCAGAAATTTATAGAAATTCGAGCTTCAATGACTGGCCACATATCAACAAATATTTTGGTTTTAATAAACGTAGCAATTTAGGGGACTAATTAAAACCTTCCCAGTACGGTAGAAAACGAAAAACTGCTAGAGAGATTGGGAGCTTACCAGAAATTGACTTAGAGAAAATCTCCTCCTGGATGCAAGACTTACGAGCAGCATTTTTGCAGACGACTGCATAAACTTGGTCTGATCTATGTGAAACTACCCTTAGAGTACAAGTGAACAGCAGCAAATAGAACAACGGTAACAGACACCAATGCTGATACTTTCCACAATGAATTCCTGCTTTTTAAACTGTTGAAAGCCTCTTCTACCTGTCAAATTCTAAATGGCGGGAAAGATAACGATTTAATTGAACAAAATATAGGCATTATAAATATTGTCTTTGATTTTCCCAGAAAGAGACGGTATAGGGAATGGGATTAGCGGAAGAGTAGCGTCCCTTGATTGGACGTCACCTAACAGAGAGAACGTCAATTTGGTTTTGAAGTGTCTCAAGCCGCTTTCACCGGAAGCGAGGACGAGAGACGCATGCGCACAACCAACATGACGTTTTCTCTCTAATAACTTTTCCGCCGGTGACGTCACAGACTATGGATGACGTCCAATCAAGGGACGCTACTCTTCCGCTAATCTCATTCCCTACTGGTATGAATGGCAACCACACACGTTAAAGAAAAGGCAAATGCAAGTTTTTAGGAGTTTGTAGTCACCACCTTTAGATTGACACTAGATACTTTTCGCATTTTAAAGTGAATTTTCTTTTGTTGTATCATATAATATTGCCAGATCGCATCACATTACTGTCTGTCAACTCGTTGAAATGAAGTAAATCTATGTGTGTGTGCGTGTGTGCGTGTGTGTGTGTGTTTGTGTGTGTAAATGATTATGTTTCAGCCAAAGTAATTTGTAATTTAAGCGCTTAGAGTCAGGTGTCTCGGAGTTATAGCGCTATATAAGTTTTCAGCATTATTATTATTTCAGACATCACTAACGACCTATGTCATACGACTTGGTGGAAAGTGGTGCGTTGTTCTCTGACGTCGAGTATAAGATTTCATTCCATGTGCAATTGAATAAATATACAGCTATTCATCTCTCTCAGCGGGTGGTTGGATGGGAGCATCACCCTTGAATCATATACCTATGATGTTTGCATGGGTGTATGATCCGATAGTGATGTCGTTGGATGGGAGCATCACCCTTGAATCATATACCTATGATGTTCGCATGGGTGTACGATCCGATAGTGATGTCGTTTCTTCTTCTCTTTACTAGCCTATCCTGCTTCTTTGGTTTGTGATTGTTTTTTTGACAGGGGATATTTTTTTTTCTGTGAATCTTCTGCCTGTTTGTTCTTGGTTATTTATAATTTTGCTTATGATATCTTTAGGTTATGATTTTGATTTACCTTTGTACTATTTTTGTTAGATTGCTTGTTTTTTTGTTTCAGCGGTCTCTCATATAACCTCAATTGTGTTGGAAGAGACCTAAAGCAACAAACAAACAAAAACATCTCTCTCATGCTCGCTACACAGTGGAGTGAATATTTGCTTCAATAGGGATATGTATAGA
>NC_088362.1:1924871-1929792 GCF_034508935.2 Berghia stephanieae
CGTCAGGACTGAGTTGTTTTGTTGACTGTTGTTGTTTCTTGAAGTCTTCAAGAAACAACAACAGTCAACAAAACAACTCAGTCCTGACGATGGCAAATTAAGCTTTAAACATTAATGTAGACTGTCTCAAACATTGTGGTAAATATTTTAAATAATAATAATAATAATAATAATAATAATAATATATATATATATATATATATATATATAATATATATATATATATATATATATATATATATATATATATATATATCAAATTCAAAAATATCTTCTTCTAAAAAGTATCAAGATTTAGACTGTTGACACATTTGGGCCATCTTATCGACAATTACTATAATAATAATTGAGCTCTTATTGAACTTTGATATAGAGCAATATCCATTAAACGTGCTCAAAGCGCTTTACAAGGGGTCCCTGGCCAACAACAACACTTAACATGTAGGACGAGACATGACGCCTGTTAGGCGATATTACATTTTTTTTCGGACAGAGACAACGCTGTTAAGGGTCAGGTACTCATTTTACACCTGAGTACGGTGAGAGAATGTGAGTAAAGAGTCTTTTCCAAGGACTCAACTATGCGCCGAGCGAGGCTCGAACCCAGGACCTTCCGATCCGAAAGCGAGTGTCATACCACTAGACCACATAGCCGCAATAATAAGATCGTTCATTACGTTATAATAATAAGAAGAAGAAGAATACAAATTTATACGCTCATTCTCGTGCAAAACACAAGCTCTGGGCATTTTACAATATAAATGATCAATTTTGAGAAAAAAAAATAAGTTATCTGGACAATAGACAAGAAAAATGATGTTTTCGTTGTGAGACAGAGAGGTGTAGCGGGAGTTATAGAACAGCAGCAAAACAAACAAAAAAACATGCATAGGTTTCTTAACAATTCAATATACTAATATTATTAGAACATGCCGACGTAAATTTCTTTAAAAGCTTATTTTAATTTCGAGGATAAATGTGCATACCACATCGATCAATACATTAGTAATGTAAATGGCCGAATGGTTAAGGCATTGCACTGTGATCCAGATGACCCGTGTTCGAGCCCCGCTTCAGGCACTTTCGTTTTTTTTACTTGGAGCAAGATTAATAACCCCCAATGTGCTCACTTGGACAACATGGGTGATTCCTGTTAACATCAGACATCTTGTTTGATGAGTTATCTATATTCCTTCGTGGAATGCCTAGGCGACGATATCTTATGATATTGTGGCGCAAAAGGCATAATTTTATATAACATAACAACAAGTTACACTTTGAAATATCACCTAATCTGTAAAAGCCAATAAAATTCATCACAATGTCTCAAAAACTGAAAAATGACAAACTGTGTTTGACCTTTATCAAAGTTGTAACGAAAATGCCCCCAAATCTTAAAATACATTTTTAAAAATAATATTGCTAAGTTTTAAGGGCGTCGGATGCTGGGTATTTTCCGGCGCAAATTGTAGGTACATCCATACTTGAAAGAACTAATATGCGAGAAAACATGACAACGATGCACATCTCGCTCTAAAAAACATTTTACTCAGCTAACGTCACCTACAAACTGTTTGTAATCATGTTTAGCTTGTCAGACGCTGTCAGGAACCAAATGATTGAGATTCGTGCTGCTGAAATTCCTCCACCAAGAGACATTGCAGAACACTTAGCATTGTTCCAAATCCAGTATCAATGATATGATAGGAACACGTCACGAAACTGTTTCTAACATCGCAGGTCCCCGGAAAAAGAAAAGAGCTTTTTTTTGACGATGATAAAACAATGTGTCTATCATGATGGCTACCCATTTGCACTAGTCAGAAACAAGTGAAAATGAATTCCATTATCATCATCATCATCATTGCCTTGTTCACCCTGGGTCAGGGTATAGGGGCCCCAAACAGTTTCCATCCTTCTCTATCCTGAGCTAACTGTTTTATTGTTCATGTCTTACCACTTCTTTTGTATATCAGCTTCTTTAATTCTTCTCCATGTTCCCCGTGGCCTCCCCTTGATCTTCTGCCCTGAGTGTTCCAGTCCAATACTTTCTTTGCTATAGTGGAGTCATTCTTTCTAATATCAGGAACTCGAAGATATAACACTTTCTGCTATCTCGGAAGTATAATTGACAAGGAGGATCACGGAAGCAGAGGTGAAAGCACGAAAGGAAGGACAGGCTGCATTCACTCTTTGAACAGAGTTTGGAGAACTAAAGTATCTCCTTCGACTAAAGCTAAGACTTTTAACTAAAACGTGAAGTCTGTTACTCAATGGATGTTAAACTTGGACACATCACAGGATGTAAAGGAGGGTACGGTTTTCATTATGCCATTATTTCATTGTTTGATTAAATCAAAGAGGCGTGGAAAGAGTAAGATTATCCAAGGAACAACCAATACCCTTCAACGTCGTAACGTACTTCCCTCGTAATGACGCACGGTAACTTAGAAACTGGCTCTAAACATCGGAACATGGCGGACGCCCTTTGAAATATTTATCCTACAGCATAAAGCGACCAGAGGAAAAAAAAACAACATTATAAATCTGATCATGTTTTGATTTTATAACTGATCACAGCCTGGAAAGTTCTGCCAGCGAAGAATAAAAATAACAATTTTCTTTGTTTAAAACACATGGCCGCCTTTGCTGGCGACGTGACATAACTATTGAACCAAAAATTGATAATGGTTCATTTACTCAGCAAGTTGGCAAACCCCAATTGGACGTGTTCTTTTAAAGACACCAGATAACCACGCCTCTCGGACAGTCTCTTAATAAACCATGGAGTGAGTGTTAAACAAGGAACTACACATGTTCTCTATGATGGTTGGTCTTAAAAATCCCCTTCTACCCGATCAATAATAAAGCGCTTGGCCAAGGTTCACAACTTGCCATCCGAAGTATAACGGACCAACCCAAACTCTGTGTAACCGGAACGTTAAGTCGGTTAATACTTTGTGAAACAACCCAAAAACGCGGAGGCAAAACAATAACAAAGGCCAGTGCGTCATCTTGAACTACTTAGAACCAACTGAAAGCGAGTGTAAACTAAACGTTTTAAAAATGGTCGAAAAACGGTGACAAAGTCATCCTTTGGCGGTATAAAAAACAATAAAAAATGGTCGATAAGGTCGATCTCTTAACTTATTGTTTAAAACAACCAACTTTTTGTCCGAGCACATGGAAGGGTTCACATATTCAGCTTTAATGGTCAAAAATCTACTGGTTAATTAAAGCATTTAACTTCGTTTGTGATTGACAGCAAATATTTCGCCTCGGGGGGTGCGTTACATGTAAATAAAGGTGAAAAAAGGCTGGAGCTGGGTGTTTGTTTGTTTGGTTGGTCCATTCAATATCTCATTTGTACTTGTGTCTATACCACTCCTGAACTTTTCCTCTTTTTCAGGCAACATAAAGAACTTTACTTCCAGTTGGGTTCCAATCCATGGGTAAGAAAATTCCGTAATGTTTTGGACCGAGTGGTGGAATTGACCTGCTGTCCCTCAGGTCATAATATAAAATTAAAAATATAAGAATTTATAAAATAATAATAATAATAAATTAAATAAATAATAAAATAATAAAAAAAAATAATAAATAAGATGAATAAAATGATAAAAAAAATAGAAATAATAATAATAATAATGTAATAATAATAATAATTAAAATAATAATAAAATAATGATTAATTAAAATAATAAAATAATAAAAAAGAAATAATAATGAAAAATAATAATATTAGTAATAATAATAATAATAATAATAATAAAAAATAGACTTTTTGCCATAAATAGTCAATTTGCCATTTGTTACACTTGTATAAACGTATATGATAACATAATTGAACAATAATTCTTCTCTCTCTCTTTTCTCTCTCTCCCTCCTCTCTCTCTCTCCTTTCTCCTCTCTTCCTCTCTGTCGGGCACGAAGGGTTAAGTCGGATTTGACCAACATCACCTCCGAACGGTTTTGAAGCTTCAGAGCTTGACAAAATAAAAACACTCGGACAAATTCTGGGTTTCAGTGTGCGAATTCAGGGGCGGCAAGGACAGATATTACGAAAGACTTTTTTCAAGATTCAATTGTTATAATTTTTCCAAATATTTTAAATAGTTACCAATAAAATTGTAGTTTTTCCAAATAGATTTAAGCCATAAATTGTACAGATTGATAATGACTGGGGTAAAAGCTATAACATTCCATCGGGGAAATTTTAATCGACCAAAACACACAAAACGTGTGCACCTGAAGTTTATAGCGGTTTACTCATAACGCGGATGGCAAAAAACAAAACTACTATATTCTTGTCCTTGCATTGATTTTTAAGTTTTTAATTTGAACCTAATAAAATCAAAGATTTCGCTCAATTAACCCAGTCGCATCGCTTTTTTTGTTATTTTGGTGAATAGTAAAACTCATATTAATAAGAGCGAAATGGCACCGACATAAAGGTTAAATTTTTAACCTATCGTCTCAAAACGGTTTTAGTCGGAACGAACCATATATTAAAAGCCGAATTGATGTTAAACGCAAAAAATAAATGTTGGCATTCGCACCCATAAAATATGGTCGCCATTCCCTCAATAAAACAATAAATCAAAATAAGTCTAATATTTTGACTTAATTAAATTTTAACATCTTAACACAACAAATTAATACCGTTTTGAGGCGAATGGGTCACATATTTGTTTGGTTTAGGCCGTGCTGGCGATATGGTAGTCCCCAAAAATAAGTTGTTTCCAATTTGAAACACCGACAATGGGAAGACAGACTACGGAAATCGCTCTCCTTGTTTATGTTAAATGTAGTATTCAAGACTACAACAAAGAAAATAATATTTTTAACCAACGAGAAGTGTTTGTTTTCTGCCTCAATACAATTATGAGGGTTTTTTGATTTTTCTCGTAAGTTCTGTCCA
>NC_088362.1:1929892-1937392 GCF_034508935.2 Berghia stephanieae
TCCTCCACCAGAGACATTGCAGAACACTTAGCATTGTTCCAAATCCAGTATCAATGATATGATAGAAACACGTCACGAAACTGTTTCTAACATCGCAGGTCCCCGGAAAAAGAAAAGAGCTTTTTTGACGATGATAGACAATGTGTCTATCATGATGGCTACCCATTTGCACTAGTCAGAAACAAGTGAAAATGAATTACATTATCATCATCATCATCATTGCCTTTTTCACCCTGGGTCAGGGTATAGGCCACAAACAGTTTCCATCCTTCTCTATCCTGAGCTAACTGTTTTATCTCGTTCCAGGTCTTACCACTTCTCTGTATATCAGCTTCTTTAATTCTTCTCCATGTTCCCCGTGGCCTTCCCATTGATCTTCTGCCCTGAGTGTTCCAGTCCAATACTTTCTTTGCTATAGTGGAGTCATTCTTTCTAATATCAGGAACCCGAAGATATAGACACTTTCTGCTATCTCGGAAGTATAATTGACAAGGATGGATGCACGGAAGCAGAGGTGAAAGCACGAATAGGAAAGGCACAGGCTGCATTCACATCTTTGAACAGAGTTAGGAGAACTAAAGATTTCTCCCTTCGACTAAAGCTAAGACTTTTCAACTAAAACGTGAAGTCTGTCCTACTCAATGGATGTGAAACTTGGAACACATCACAGGCATGTATAAGGAGGGTACAGATTTCCATTATGCCATTATATTCATTGTTTGATTAAGACTCAAAGAGGCGTGAGAAATGGGTCAGAGATCTACTCAAGGAACACCAATACCCTTCAACAGTCGTAACGTCACTTCCCTCGTAATGACGCACGGTAACTTAGTAACTGGCTCTAAACTATCGGAACAATGGCGGACGCCCTTATGAAATATTTATCCTACGAGCATAAAAGCGTATCCAGAGGAAAAAAAAACAACATTATAAATCTGATCATGTTTTGACTTTTATACATTCTGATCACAAGCCATATGGAAAGTTCTAGCCAGCATGAAGAATAAAAAGTAACAATTTTCTTTGTTTAAAACTACGATGGCCGCCTTTGCTGGGCGACGTGACATCAGACTATTGAATCCAATTGACTACATGGCTTCATTTACTCACACAAGTTGGCTCAATCCCAATTGGACAGTGTTCATTTTCTGAATAGACACCTAGATAACCACGCCTCTCGGACAGTCGTCATAATGTAAACAATGGCAGTGAGTGTTAAACATAGCGAACTACACATGTTCTACTATCGATGGTATGTGTCTTAGTAAAATACCCACTATTCTACCGCTTGATCAATAGATAGAATGCGCTTGGCCAAGGAGTTCACAACATTGCCATCCGGAAGTATAACGGACCAACACACAAACTCTGTGTAACCGTGAACGTTTAGAGTCAGGTTAATACAGTTTAGTGAGAACAACTCACAAACGCGGATGGCAAAAACAATAACAAAGGCCTGAGTGACGTCATCTTCGAACTATCTATAGAACCAACATAGAAAGCGAGGTGTAAACTTAAACGTTTTATAAAATGGTCGAGAAAATCGTGTGACAACTAGACATCCATTTGGCGGTATAAAAACAATAACAATGATCAGATAGAGGTCGATCTCATTAACGTTATTGTTTATAAACAACCAACTATGTTTGTCCGAGCACATGTGAAGGTGTGTCACATATTCCATGCTTTGAATGGTCAAAAATCTACTGGTTAATTAAAGCAAGTTTAAGCTTTCGTTTGATGATTGACAGCAAAGTATTTCGCCTCGGGGTGGTGATCGTTACACTGGTAAATAAATGAGTGAAATAGGTCTGGAGCTGTGAGTGTTGGTTTGTTATGGTATGGTCCATTACAAGTACTACTCATTGTACAGAACTTGTGTACTATGACTCACTCCTAGAACATGTGTTCCTCTTTTTCAGGCAACATAAAGAACTTTACTTCTTTCAGTTGGGTATCGGCAGATCACATGTGGTAAGAGCAAATTCCGATAATGTTTTGGACCGAGTGGTGGAATTGACCTGCTGTCCCTCAGGTCATAATGATAATAATTATAAAAAATAATAATAATAATAATAATAATAATAATAATAATAATAATAATAATAATAATGATGATGATATAATAATGATAATAATAATAGTAATAATAATAATAATAATGATAAATAATAATAATAAAAATAATAATGATAATAATATAATAATAATATAATAATAATAATAATGATATAATAATGATAATAATAATAATAATAGTAATAATATAATAATAATAATAAATAATAATAATAATAATAATAATAATAATAGATCTTTATTGTCCATAAATATGTCAATTTGCCATTTAGTTACACTTGTTATAACGTTATATGATAACTATAACATTGAACAGATAATTCATTCTCTCTCTCTCTCTCTCTCTCTCTCTCTCTCTCTCTCTCTCTCTCTCTTCCTCTCATGTCGGGCATCGAAGGGTTAAGTCAGCGATTTGACCAACATCATGACATCCGAACGGTTTTGAAGCTTCACGCAGCTTTGACGGAAGAATAAAAAGCAGCTCGGACAAATTCAATGGGTTCTCATGTGTGCGAATTCAGGGAGGCGGCAAGGACATGATCATTATCGAAAGACTTTTTACAAGATTCAATTGTTATTAATATTTTCACAATATTTTAAATAGTTACCAATAAAATTGCTAGTTTTTACCAAATAGATAATAAGCCATAAATTGTACAGTATTGATAGGATGCACTTGGCTAAGAAGCTCATAACATTGCCATCCGGAAGTATAATCGACCAAAACACACAAAACTGTGTGCATCCATGAACGTTTATAGTCGGGTTTACTCATAAACGCGGATGGCAAAAAACAATAACTATCTATATTCTTGTCCATTGTCATTGATTTTTAAGTGATTTTAATTTGAACCTAATAAAATCAAAAGATTTCGCTCAATTAATCCCGAGTCGCATCGCTTTTATTGTTATGTTGGTGAAAATAGTAAAACATCATATTAGATAAGAGCGAAATAGTGCACCGACATAAGAGGGTTAAATTGTGACCTATCGTCTCAAAACGGTATTATGTCGGAACGAACCATATACTTAAAAGCCGAATTTGATGTTAAACTGGTCAAAATTATAAATTGTTGGCATTCGCACCATAAAATATGGTCGCCATTCTCCTCAATAAATCATATAAACTCAAAATAAGTCTAATATTTCTGACTATAACTTAAATTTTCAACATCTTAACACACCCGACTTAATACCGTTTTGAGGCGAATGGTCACATATTTGTTTGGTTTAGGCACCATGCATGGCGATATGGTAGTCTACCAAAATAAGTTGTTTACCAATGTCTGAAACACTCGACAGGATGGGAAGACCAGACTACGGAAATCGTCTCTCCTTTTGTTTATGTTTAAATGTATTGTATTCAAGACTACAACAACGAGATAATAATATTATACCAACGGAGAAGTGTATTGTTTCTGCCTCAACTACTAATTATGTAGGCGTGTGTTATTGATTTGTTCTCGTAAGTTCTGTCCATCAGGTGCCAGGTAGATATGAAGAGTCATCTGATATTGATGACGTCTACCGGTAAATTAACTTTGCACGTGGACAACCTTTGGTTGGGTGTGATAGTTTAAACATAGTCACGACAATAGCTTTGAATGAGAAACAGAGTATTGATTAATATGATATGTAATAATATACGATACGTAAGAACGCGAGGAGTCGTGGTTGGGAGAACAACATTTCTGTGTGTGTGTGTGTGTGTGTGTGTGTGTGTGTGAGGGGTGGGGTGGGGGAGGAAGATGGAAAATAAGAATATAAAAGAGCAGGAGAAGAAGGATAAGGGAGGGGAGATGACGAGAGAAGAGGGGATGATGAATATAATAATGATGACAATGATACAAACAGGAGGAAGAAGAGGAGGAGGAGGAGGAGGAGGAGGAAATAGGAATACAATAAAGGGGGAGACGGAGTTGAAAAGGATAGAAGAGGAGAAGGAAGACTGAATGGAGGTGAAGGAGAAGTTATACAGAGGAGGGGGAGGAGGAGAAGAAGAAGAAGAAGAAGAAGAAGAAGAAGAAGAAGAAGAAGAAGAAGAAGGAGGAGGAGGAGGAGGAGGAGGAGGAGGAGGAGGATGAGGAGGAGGAGGAGGAGGAGGAGGAGGAGGAGGAGGAGGAGGAGAAAAGAAGAACAAACGTAGAAGAAGAAGAAGAAGAAGAAGAAGAAGAAGAAGAAGAAGAACAACAACAACAACAACAACAACAACAACAACAACAACAACAACAAGAGGGGAAGAAGATGAAGAAGAAGATGGTGAGGATGATGATGAAGATGATGATGATGATGATGATAATAACGATAATGATGATAATGGTGTTGATGATGAAATAAACAATGAACAAAGGCAAAAGGGTAACGAACTGGCGAAGAGGGAGGAATTGGAGGAGAAGAAAGTTACTATGCGTCATGACGAGGGAAGTGACGTTACGACTGTTGAAGGATATTGTCAGCATGCTAGCACCTCATCCTGACTTCATAACTATGAATTTATACATCTTAAACCTTCGAACCTAGTGATCGCAGGTCATCAATAACATGCTCTCTAAGTTGACGTTTTTTAGAGCGCAGAATCCACTTGATGTGCCAAAAGCACTTTACAAAGAGTCCCCAGCCAACAGCTACAATTTACATATAGGACTAGATATACAATATTTTTTCGGACAGAGACAACGTTGATAACGGCCAGGTACTCATTTTACACCTGAACGTGGTGAAAGAATGTGAGTAAAGAGTCTTTTCCAAGGACTCAACTATGCGCCGCTCGGGACTCGAACCCAGGACCTTCCATTCCGAAAGTGAATATCTTACCACTAGATCACATAGCCGCACTTTCAATGTAATAATACTATTGTATCATAGCGACAACGACGATGTAAAAAGAAAACAGTTAAACATTGTTTCTCAAACGTTTCCTAGTTTTAGAAATATCGAGCTTTATATAGCGCAATATCCACTAAATGTGCTCAAAGCGCTTTACAAGAGGTCCCTGACCGACAGCAACATTTAACATATAAGACGGGACATGACGCATGTTAGGCAATATTACAATTTTCGGACAAAGACAACGCTGTTAACGGCCAGGTACTCATTTTACACCTGAGTACGGTTAGAGAATGTGAGTAAAGAGCCTTTTCCAAGGACTCAACTATTCACCGAGCACGAGGCTCGAACCCAGGACCTTCCGATCCGAAAGCGAGTGTCATACCACAAGACCACATAGCCACATATTAATAAATAATATTTTAAAAACTCCAGAAAAAAAATGACACTGACAAAATAACATTTGAGCTTTTGAAAAAATGAAGCTTTACGTGTTCCATTTGTTTAGTATGCATAGATAGCTGTAGCTATTGAACCTGAGTCAGTGTCAATATGTCAGTATTCATTAGATTGATTTAAAATGTGGAAAATCTTCGATTTGTTTCATCCATATTCTTGTTGATGCATTGTTTATCTTTACTCCTAGAGAATTTTGGTAATTTTCAAAATTGGTAAAAAATGTTTAAAAAATGAGCATGTGCATAGATAGCGGTCGAGTTTCATCCAACTACCATGAACATGTAAAGATTAAAAACATTAGCTTTGATACTACGCCTAAAACTTTTCTCAGAAAAATGTAATAAATAGGCATGGGGTAGATGTAACCCTTCATGGACCTGGGAAACATTTTGAAAAACAAACAGATGTCGTTCGGGATTAGATTCCGAGTCTTGAAGTGCTACGTGTGGCCAATCTTGTTATACGGATGCGAAAGCTGGACTACAAATGCAGAAACACAAAAGAACATTGAAGCTTTTGAAATGTGGTGCTTGAGAAGGATGCAGAGAATATCGTATACTGCACACAAAACGAACGAAGAAGTGCTAAAACAAACATACCAACAAAGGAAACTAATGCCTTAATAGTGGATCGACAACTATCCTTTTTCGGACACATAGTAAGGAAAGATAAGAATGAATACCTGGCAAGTTGTGGAAAAATACCTGGTAAACGCGCCCGGGGGAGACAAAGAAAAACACTCATAGACCAACTGAAGGGCTTCACCAACCTAACAATCCAAGAGCTGTTTGAAAAAGCAAGAGACAGGGAGGAATGGAGAGAGATAATTCATGCAGTATCCGAAGCCTGGACCAGGCATGGAACCTAGAAGAAGAAGAACCCTCTCCTTACCAACTACAGGAAAATTGTCACGTTCGTTACGACACAACCAACATTTTTCTCATTCAAATTTCTCTTGTACATCATACAATTTATAGAAAATGAACAGTGTGTTGTTGTGCTAAAGAAATTATGTATCGCAAGAACTTACTGCTATTATGTTTGAGTGATAAAAAAAAACTATTTTTGTGTTAGTTGGGTGTGAAGTTTTGTTGAAAATACCGAAAATAACTGGTAAGGAGAGAGTTAAGCGCACAATGCAAGTTCACGGTTTTCCTCAAAATCAGCTGGCAATAATTAGACACTTTGCTGAAACGGTTGCCAATTTGGTGTATTAATGCCAAATTGTAAAAACTTTTTTAAAAGCTGTTTGGCACGGAGAAATTGATTTTGGCAGTTTTAAAATCCATTGTTTGATAGACAACTTTATATTTTTGTGCGGCTATGTTGTCTAGTGGTATGACACTCGCTTTCGGATCGGAAGGTCCTGGGTTCGAGCCTCGCGCTCGGCGCATCGTTGAGTCCTTGGGAAAGGCTCTTTACTCACATTCTCTCACCGTACTCAGGTGTAAAATGAGTACCTGGCTGTTAACAGCGTTGTCTTTGTCCGAAAAATTGTAATATCGCCTAACACGCGGCATTCCCCTCCTACATGTTAAATGTTGCTGTTGACCAGGGACCCCTTGTGAAGCGCTTTGAACACATTTAGTGGATATTGCGCTATATAAAAGCTCAATTTATTCCACACAACATGCGAGTTTCCGTTTAACTGGCAAGACTGGTCATTTTTGAGTGATGCTCAAGATCTGCAAGGCTGATTATGTTGGGTGATAGGCAAATACTAAAGATAGCTTTGATCAGTACCCTAATGGAAAGCAGAAATCCTGACGTCACAACTTCATTTCTTCCGGTTCGAAACGCCTTGGAAGTGTGTAACCAGTCCACGAACAAGGCATAAAATAAATGAATAAATAAAATAAAATTACCATGGGGAAATTTGTCTTTAGGATATATTCCAAGAGAGGACTGGAATATCCCAGGCGTCAGCCGCATAGAAGCTTCGCAAAGTGAGCTAAGAAGAGATGACTTGCTCAAGGCCACTTATCGCGGCGGGTGATCGAATTCCGTACCTTTCGGGTACGAAGCAAAGATTGTACCGATGAGCCACTAAAATACATATTAAATCATGAAGTGGCATAAATGATGTAGTAGCAGGATATTTATTTATTATTTGTTTTTGAGTGTTTTACGGCTCTT
>NC_088362.1:1942392-1957392 GCF_034508935.2 Berghia stephanieae
TTTTCTTGTCTATTGTTTAGTAGTTAATGATAATAGTAATAATAATAATAATAATAATAATAATAATAATAATAATAATAATAATAATAATAATAATAATAATAATAATAATAATAATAATAATAATAATAATAATAATAATAATAATAATAATAAATGTTTATTGTCCTAAAAAAGTGTCAATTTGTCATTTGGTTACACATTTATAACAATACAATATTGACATAGACACACTCACACAGATGCACACTAGCATCATCAACAACGGGCATTGTTTCACCCAAAGAAGCTGAATTGATGATAAATGTAAATTTAAGCTCCAGTATAATTAATTGTGCTATGATATATTATCTCCATCTTGCTCTTTACCTTACCTTTTCAAACTTCATGACAGAATTTGCATGGTATGGTCACATGACTAGTATTCTTTCATTAGAGGTTCGTTCAGTATGGAAATAAATTGTATCGTCTCTCTCAAATAAACTATACTTTTGTAAAATGACAGATACCAACGTGAAGTAAGATTGATTTGTATTAATATAATAGATTACACACACACACACACACACACACACACACACACTGAGACATGCACATATTCACAATAATAAGAAACACACAAAAATGAAATGATTCTATCTATAAAAATAAACACACCTTTGAAATCGAAATGAAATAGATACATATTATGGGATTAACAATGTGATGCTAATAATAATAATAATAATAATAATAATAATAATAATAATAATAATAATAATAATAATAATAATAATAATAATAATAATAATAATAATAATAATAATAATAATAATAATAATAATAATAATAATAATAATAATAATAATAATAATAATAATAATAAATAATAATAATAAAATAATAATAATAATAATAATAATAATAATAATAATAATAATAATAATAATAATAATAATAATAATAATAATAATAATAATAATAATAATAATAATAATAAATCTTTTTTGTCCACAAATATGGCAATTTGTCATTTAGTTACACTTGTTATAACGTTAAATCATAAAAATAACATTGAACAGATATTTCAGTCCTACTTATTCTCTCTCTCTCTCTCTCTCTCTCTCTCTCTCTCTCTCTCTCTCTCTCTCTCTCTCTCTCTCTCTTTCTTTCTTTCTTTTTTTATTAAATACTAAACGCCATAAATACATAATAACAACTGAGAGTATTTTTAGAGTAATTCGTTTCATATCAAAATTATTACCATAGAAATCTATTACTACGATCCGACGGTCAATAATAAATTACCACTGTTAACCCAAGATATATTAATGTCAGGCAGAGGAAGAAATGTTTTTAATATCTGAAAAAGTGTGTGCCAAGCAATGGCAGAAGAATACAAAAAAAAAAAATTAATAGTTCCAAAACGCTTCTCAATAAAAAAAAAAGGCTGATTTTTGTCATGTATTTTTCTTTCTTGCTTTGCCTGATCGTAGCCATCGTTAAGTTATAGCCCGACACTGAAACCCAAAAAGACTGGCATTTTGAGGTCATAATTTTTTTTTGCACTGCATCGTGAGTTGTTAGTAGAGCTCATGGAAACAAGTGGTCCCATTGGTTGAACTATTGAATACAACTCAAGATTTGTTTTCTTTTGTGGCGAAAGACTGGCATTTTGGCGTCATTATTTGGTTTTTGCACCGCCTTGTGAGTTGTCGTTGGAAACAAGTGGTCCCATTGGTTGAACTATTGATGCAACTCACGATTTGTTTTCTTTTATGGCCAAAGACTGACGTCATCTTTTGGTCAATGTCAGGCTATAGATAGTATGCCCTTGGCTAAGAAGCTCATAACATTGCCATCCGGAAGTATAACGGACCAACACACAAAATGTGTGTATCCTTGAACGTTTATAGTCGGGTTAATACAGTTAAGTGAGCATTACTCATAAACGCGGATGGCAAAAAACAATAACAAAGACCTGAGTTACGTCATCTTCGAACTATCTATAAGTTAACGATGGCTACGGTCGGGCACTGTTTCACATCTTTATCTCACACAAGTGTCTGATCTATCAATTTGATACTTTCAAATAGAAATATTTTGATACTGATCACATTGTTTCCCTTTTTGCATCTATGAACGATGACACTTTGTTTACCTTTGCCATTCAGCTTAATGACACCTTCAAATGTGCGGCTATGTGGTCTAGTGGTATGACACTCGCTTTCGGATCGGAAGGTCCAGGGTTCGAGCCTCGCGCTCGGCGCATAATTGAGTCCTTGGAAAAGGCTCTTTACTCACATTCTCTCACCGTACTCAGGTGTAAAATGAGTACCTGGCCGTTAACAGCGTTGTCTGTGTCCGAAAATTTGTAATATCGCCTTACAGGCGTCATGTCCCGTCCTACACGTTAAATGTTGCTGCTAGCCAGGGACCCTTGTAAAGCGCTTTGAGCACATTTAGTGGATTTTGCGCTATATAAAAGCTCAATTATTTTTCTTATTATTTTATTTATTTCAATGTTCCCGGGTTCGATCAAGAGTCACCAGGCCATTATGATAAATAAGAAGCAAATCAATTGGATTCAGTAGTCTGATGTCACGTAGCCCAGCAACGGCGGCCATCGTGGTTCTAAACAAAGTAAATCAGTACTTTTTATTCTTCATGCTAACTAGAATTTTTCATATGCCTTGTGATCAGAATGTGTAAAAGTCAAAACATGATCAGATTTAAAATGTTGTCTTTTTCCCTCTGGATACGCTTTTATGCTCGTCGGAGAAATATTTCATAAGGGCGTCCGCCATTGTTCCGATAGTTTCGAGCCAGTTACTAAGTTACCATGCGTCATTACGAGGGAAGTGACGTCATGACTGTTGAAGCGTATTCTCACCCACCTGGACTTCTTCCTCAACATCCTCAGATATCTCTCCTTGTCCTTGCCCAAGTCAACCAGGTACTGTGCTAACTTTTCTGGAGACTAAGAGGTGAAGAAAACAATATGTATTAGTAAGCATTGCATTGGCCAAGAGTAAAGTTTCAAAAATGCATTCCCTAATCACATCCCACGACCTATCACTTACCACAAAAACACGTCTGGCAAAATGCTACATTTGGTCAACACTACTTTATGGATGTGACACATGGTCTCTGACAAAGACCTAGAAAAGAAACTCAGTGCATTTGAGATGTGGACCTATAGAAGAATTGCAAGTGTATCCTGGAAAGAAAAGAAAACAAATCATCAAGTACTCCAAACTTTAGGAATAACATCAACAACGATCATTTCAACTATTAGAAAGAGGATAACCCGATATCTTGGCCACATCCGAAGGCACGACTCACTGCAGAAGACCATTGCAGAGGGAAGTATAGAAGGCAAGCTTGGTCGAGGACGAAGAAGGACAAGCTGGCTTGGAAATGTCGCAGCGTACGTAGGAAGCCCCATAAACCAATGTGCGAAACTCGCAGATGAGAGAGAGAGAGAGAGCTGGCGAACCGTGATCTCCAACGTCGTGTCCGACATGGAACATCGGTAAAGGTAAAGGTAATTAGTAAGCTACTCAGAATAAAATGGATGGATAGAATAAAAAAATGAAGAAGTATGGAAAAGAACACAGCAGAAACCAGTGGGAGAGGAAATAGGAAGAAGACGATGGAGGTGGATTGGACACACGCTTAGAAAGAATGACTCCACTATAACAAAGAAAGTATTGGACTGGAACCCTCAGGGGCAGAAGATCAAGGGGAAGGCCACGAGGAACATGGAGAAGAATTAAAGAAGCTGATATACAGAGAAGTGGTAAGACATGGAATGATATAAAAAAAAGTTAGCTCAGGATAGAGAAGGATGGAAACTGTTTGTCTGTGGCCTATACCCTGACCCATAGTGAAAAAGGCAATGATGATGATGATCAAACAAGTGTATCTATATTCCTTCATGCCTAGGCGGCGGGATCTTATGATGCCGTGGCGGAAAGGCGTAATTAAATTTTTTTTTAAAAATAATGGTAGGTTGATGATCAATTTTATGGTCACTTGCATTTTTTTAATAAATAAAAAAAAGAAATAAACTTCCCTTTATTCATCCAATAGGAGAAATATGTCTCTAGAGTCTATTCCAAAGGAAGACTGGAATAATTCAGGCGTCAGCCGCAGTACAGCGCCGCAAATTGAGCTAGGGCGAGGTGACTTGCTCAAGGCCACACAGAGAGCGGCAGGGCGATTGAACTCGGTACCTTTTGGGTACGAAGCAAAGACCGTACCACTGAGCCACGCTGTCCTCTTTGAGATGCCTTTAACAAACGTCTGTCTGATGTCAGGTTATGTCAAGTCAAATAGGCCATGTAATAGTTAAATAGTTCCAATACTGTTTCGTAAAGCTGCTTTCATTTTATATTGTTTTCATCCTCACATTTAGGAGACGTCGTGGAGCCTAAAAAATGAGCTTTATATAGCGCAATATCCACTAAATGTGCTCAAAGCTCTTTACAAGGGGTCCCTGGTCAACAGCAACATTTAACATGTAGGACGGGACATGACCCCTGTTAGGCGATATTACAATTTTTCGGACAAAGACAACGCTGTTAACGGCCAGGTACGCATTTTACACGTGAGTACGGTGAGAGAATGTGAGTAAAGAGTCTTTTCCAAGGACTCAACTATGCACCGAGCGCGAGGCTCGAACCCAGGACATTCCGATCCGAATGCGAGTGTCATACAACTAGACCACATAGGCGCACACCTATCACCCCAACCATCCCAATTTTAATAACGGCAATATAGTCTAGTGCATACACCCCGAGATTCGAAAGCAAAAGTTAAAGATATCCATGTAATGTGCCTTAATGTGAGGAATATTGTAGAAATGCTTCTGCGAAAAAAACTAAATGAATTCGTCGTTTTGATTATTTAAAAAACTAGAGATTGTATATAGCGCAATATCCACTCATTTTTCTCAAAGCGCTTTACAAAGGGTCCCTGACCAACAGCAACAATTACGCGAAGAACAAGACATGACGCCTGTTAGGCGATATTACAATTTTTCGGACAGAGACAACGCTGTTGACAACCAGGTACGCATTTTACACCTGAGTACGGTGAGATAATGTGAATAAAGAGTCTTTTCCAAGGGCACAACTATTCGCCGCGCGCGAGGCTCGAAACCAGGACCTTCCGATCCGAAAGCGAGTGTCATACCACAAGACCACATTGCCGCACAAGAGTTAAGACTTATGCATCTAACTATTGAGGTAACAAAGATACCGTTTTTAAAGACTCCATATTACCTAAATAAAAGATTTAATCGAATCTTATGAAAGGAATATAAGTTTGCATACAAATCAATATCCACTCAATGCTTATTCATACGTCCTAATCAGAGATGCATCAAGCATGTTTAGCAATGTTTATAATAATAATAGTAATAATAATAATAATAATAATATAATAATAATAATAATAATAATAATAATAATAATAATAATAATAATAATGATGATAATAAATGTACATTTATATAGCGCTTATGCCGAAGCTTCGAAGCGCTTCACATTGACCATCAGTAAAAAACATTACACACTGCAGATTCGGACATACGAACAGAATCTCACACGCATCCAATTACACACACACTCACACACAAACACTCACACACACACACACACATCCATATACACACTGTACATAAATATATTACTTACACATACACACATGTACCCATATATATACATATATATATATATATATATATATATATATATATATATATATATTATATATATGTGTGTGTGTGTGTGTGTATGTATGTATTTATCTATCTCTTACATCAAAATCAGCTGCATTGATAAAGACTCCTGAAGGGAAATGTTTTCTGTAGTCAATACCCCCTCTCACCACTGGTATGACATTAATGTTCTTGAAGATCTTGAAAAACTTCTCCGTGACGTAATCCTCACATAACGCATTTTCGAACGAGAGGTAAAACCTGCGGAATTCACAAAGTTGAATTTTTATGATCATGAATCATTTTATATCAAAATCTTGGGCATTTAGATGACATGTTCATGGAAATTCAGCATTGTTATAAGGGATTAAATATGGTAATAATAATAATAATAATAATAATAATAATAATAATAATAATAATAATAATAATAATAATAATAATAATAATAATAAATAATAATAATAATAATAATAATAATGATATAATAATAATAATAATAATAATAATAATAATAATAATAATAATAATAATAATAATAATAATAATAATAATAATACACATTTATAATAGACTCATTCTGTAAAACACAAGCTGCACTAATTACATATAAATGATATAATTTAAGGTTATTTAATATATTACATGGAAAATGTAGTCTATAATCGATGTATATTTAATCTCAATAATATACATTTTTTATTAATAAATATTTTAGAATTAAAGGGTTTCTAGTCATCTGATGTCGATTCTATGTGAAAACACAACGTTGGATGTTACTTGCCTTTGTGCAACTGTCTATAGTGTTCATCTAAATCTTGTACTTGTCGTGCAATCATATGTTGTCTTTATATTGGGTTTTCTTTTTTTTCTTTAAAATTAATTTTAAGCTTTATATAGAGATAATATAATTGTCAAAGCCTTAAAGGGATCCTCGTCAACGCAATTAACATGAGACGGAATGAGCTGTAGGCGATTATTAGATTTTTCGGAACTAAGACATACGTGTGTACGCAGGTTACTCGTTTATCCTTGTGCACGTGTTGTATTGTAGTTCCAGATAACTATGGACTCGATTGTACCTAGGCTTCATAACTATGTCTCACTAGAAATAGTGATTCATATTGATCATTGTACCTGCCTGCCTAGCACATGGTGGAATAGGGCATTGTTTCTTGATTTCAATAAAATTTGTTCAGGACATCAGAATGACTTTGATTTATTTTGTAAAGTCCCTTTTTGTGTGTTACAAAGCCTGGAAAAAATATGCTATCTACACAAGGGAGACAACCTTTGTCACTCGCCTATTTTGGTTATAAAGTTTTGTAAAATTCGAACATGCACATATTATACGTGACCTATTAATACAACGGTGTTGCTGAAGTTATAGTCGTTTTTTTCTTCTTGAGCATTGCCAAAATGATGTAAAAAAATAACAAAATAGTAATCATTCAATAATATATAAAATTAATAAAATAAAATGAATATATTAATTAATATATATAATACAATTATTAATAACCGTTGTTGCCTTAAGCATTACTTTACCATTGTATTCTTTTTTTTATGCATCCACTTTTGGGCCAATACAAAAATAAGTGATGTGTCAGCTTGTCAACGGGTGTTTGGAATGAGGCCCATCCATCAGTAAGGGGAAGTAACAATGAAATATATAACCTTTCAGTGTTGGGCGCGATAGGTTATCTCCTCTGAATCAATAATTGGGGCACGATGAGAAAAAAAAACGATGAGTTTGCTTTTGTTTGTTTTGTTTTTGTTTTGTTTTTTTGTTTTTTTTTTTTGTTTTTTTTGTTTTTTTTTTTTTGTTAGTGGTTTTTTTTTGTTTTTTTTTTGTTTGTTTTGTTTTGTTTTTTTTTTTTTGTTTTTTTTTTGTCTTTGTTGTTTTGTTTGTTTGTTTGTTTGTTTTTTTTTTGTTGTTTTTTTTTTTTTTGTTTTTTTATTTATTTTTTTATTGGGGGGGGGGGTGGTTCGCTGTTCAAAATCTATCACGGACCGATTGGATGGGGCTTTCTTGTCTCGCCAACCCAGATCTATTATTTTACATTAAGAACTGAAATGTTATACAATTTCAAAGAGGAAGTATTGAATTTGGTTTATGGACAATTTTTCCGGGATGGGTTTGTTATAAGGTTGAAAACTGAAAGGGAATTCCAAATCTGGGTTGATGATCGGACAAAAATATCACGTCACGTGATGGGATTTTAGACCATTCTGGCTTGAGCAATGGAATTTTTACTGATGTTTCAATAATGTAGTCCCATGTCTATACTTAAAATCGTTTGTAATAATAATAATGATGATGATGATAATAATAATAATAATAATAATAATAATAATAATAATAATAATAATAATAATAATAATAATAATAATGCTGAAAACGTATATAGCGCTATAACTCCGAGACACTAAGCGCTTAAATTACCAATAACTTTGGCTGACATACTATTCAAAGAAGCATTATGTATGACACATCCGATTACTAAGATGAAAACTGAAGGAACTCATCACAAAAATAACACTCAAAGTGAGAAAGGCCTATCTGCTTGTCAAAGACATTTTTACTAAAGACGAAACAGATGTTTTGTATATGTCATAATTTTGTCCGCTTTGTGAACAGCTCAAACATAGTTTTAAAACACAATTGTGATTGAAGTCTATAGTCCTTAGTTACCGTGTCACTTTGTAAGTTTAGACACAATGGGGACAAAAATAGATCGGTCAACATTCTATCATATGAATGATTAAGGAACGATTGAGTTATTTTTGTACATGAATGACCAAAACACTGCGAGCACAGTTTTAACTCTCTCCTTTTTTCAGTATTTTCTTAAAACGACAGGTTTACCTAGCAGAAAAATTGATTTTTTGAACGCAAACAAGCTCTCTACAAAACATCTTAATGTTCTTATTAATAAAACAAAGATCATTGTGATGTACAAAATAAATCTGAATAAGAAAAAATGTATTTTGTGTCGTAACGAATGTGAAGATTTTACTGTAGATGGTAAGGAGAGGGTTAAGCAATTTTGTTCCCAACGCAGATACTAGTTCTGTAAAAATCGCGCTAAATATTGGACTACAAGCCCTTTAAATAACAATTAGAAAACTTCAAGGACCGCTTTAAAGAAAAAGCCATTCACGAAACAAAGGTTAACTCCGATATTCTAGGACATCACAAGTCATTCATTCAAGATCATTTTTTCAACACTGCGGACGAAGGCAATGCAAGCTGTCTAATAGAAACGACGTCGCTTATAATAATAATAATAAAAGTAAGAAAAAAAAAAAAAAAAAAAAAAAAAAAAAAAAAAAAAAATAAAAAGAAGAAATAAGAAAAAAAATAAAATAAGAGAAAGAAGAAGAAGAAGAAGAAGAAGAAAGAAGACAATAAATCTTTATTGTCCAAATAGGCAATTATTGTTAGGTCACAGCTCTTGTAATAGGGGGAAAAAGTAATTAAAATAGTAGTAATAACGATGATAATGATATGATTTTATCAAATTTAGTCCCAAATCTATTACATCAACAGGTCAAAACCAAAATCTTTAAAAAATAGTAATAGGTTTTGAAAAATTAGTGATTTTTATTTTTTGTCGTGAACTGTAAGTCAAAACCTGAAAAATCCTGAGAATATCTATGATTTGTCCCGATATTGAAGTGGTGATCTGGTGAGCTTTAAACAAATATAGCAATTACAATCCGAGGTAATCACCATACCATGCTCTCGGCGTGCTCCGTCTCTTTAAAATATTTTTGTTTCCTGACAATAATGTAATAACGTACAATACGCGGAGCTTGATAAAGTCTGGACTAATTTCTTGATATTTTATACCAGTCCTACCTTCGACTTTAACCCTATCCGTACCACCCATAGTAAAATCGTCACATTCGTTACGATGCAGCCAACATTTTTAAAAATTCTGATTTCATTTTGTTATAGTTATAGCTATAAAATAAAACCCGACACTGTGTTGCAGAGCTCATTTTTCTGAACAAAATATAGAATATACTCGTTGCTATTCTGTTTGACAAATCTATTTTTTGTGTTGGTTGAGTGTGAAGTTTAGGGTAAAATTCTGAACAAAGCTGGTAAGGAGAGAGTTAACATTGATATCAGACAAAACTTAGAAATAATTGCTGAATGCCTTCTTTACTGGCAACCGAACTTTCGAGAGTCTTATCGCCATTTCGAAATCTGAGACTTAACTATTTAGGTTGGGTTGCGAATGAAAGCGTGGCCTACGTAATGTTATGGCCTGATACTGACCAAAAAATGACGTCAAAATGCCAGTCTTTTGCCACAAAAGAAAACAAATCGTGAGTTGTATTCAATAGTTCAACCAATGAAATAACTTGTTTCCATGAGCTCTACTAACAACAAATCACTAGGCGGTGTAAAAAAAAACAACAACAAATAATGACGTCAAAATGCCAGTCCTTTTGGATTTCAGTGTCAGGCTATAACATAAACAATGGCTACGGTCAAAGACAGTAGATACCTCTACAGCACAGAGACACTTACTTGTACTTCTCCGACAGCATTGGGAGGCAGGCAGTGGTGTCATCTTTCCGGTGATTGAAGTTGCCACAGCTAATGTTGCTGCACAGCCCAAAGATGTCTATCTTGGTGACTGCCTTCATCTTCTCTACGTATTCCTCTCTCTTACCAAATGTTTGACAGTGACTCACAAACCAAGCGATCAGCCCGACTTTCGAATTATAAATACCGTCTGTTTTGAACAGAATGTCATTGGAGAATATATTAATAATTGATACACATAAACCTGATTTCAATTCCTTATATTGATTTTTAACCTTTTTCCAACTAAAATGATTAATAAATTGTATTTCACTAGCATCTTTTCGAGAAAAGACCAAGGTTACTTTTCAGCATAAACCTTGTTTCAATTCTATATTGATTTTTAAGTGCCCTTTTTTAACTAAAACGATAAATAAAATATATTTCTCTAGGATCTTTTCGAGAAAAGACCAAGGTTATGTTTCAGCTAAAATAGATTCCAACTAGGGGGTTCTAACTTGGAACTGAAGAGGACAGAGTTATTGTATCGGATGGTTTATACTACAAATACCGCAATTTACTATATATATGAGTTATAAATAATAATGTGAAGTTGATTGTAAGCTTCAATTTAATTACAAAAACAGATCAAATGAACGTTTCGGGTTTCCCTTTCATCAACAAAACAGAAGAATGAATGAAACACCACAGATCTGTGGTGTTTCATTCATTCTGTTTTGTTGATAAAGGGGAAACCCGAAACGTTCATTTGATCTGTTTATGTTATTAAATTGAAACTTACAATCAAATTCACATTATTATTTATTTCTTCGAGCTTCGAGCAGCAACATTTACATTATATCTATGAGTACATTATATTCCTATTGTTGGTTACATACACATGTGCTTTGACGTTATATTGCATCGGGTCTAGTTTGACAACATGTATATTTCTATACTGATATGTTAAATAATACTATGACTGTAATATTTGATTTGTAGGCAAAAATGAGCTTTATATAGCGCAATATCCACTAAATGTGCTCAAAGCGCTTTACAAGGGATCCCTGGACAACAGCAACACATAACATGTAGGAGGGACACGACGCCTGTTTATCGAGTTAGTAATCTTTTTGAATTGCCACCAATGAGTGCCTTCCCTGTCCTCCGTGGTATTCATGTGATTACCAGCCTATTTTATTACACAGTTCATACCCGACTCACGACTAAGAAACTCGGTTACCCGCGGGTAAATGTAAGGAGAAGAACCGTGTATAAAATAGCCTCTCTTTCATTTACAAATAGACTAAAGCTGGAGCTCAACGAGGCAACGGTTAAATGAAATGCAGGCCCACCTTTGTGGAAGACCTGCAACTTGAATGATGAGTGGTTTTCGAGGCTAACACTGACTGTAGATACAGTCATTTTGGATTGCGGCCGCACGGTCACCACATACGCGCACATACCGTTGTACTTCCAGCAAAGACTGTTCTGTGATTATTGTTGGCATTGGCAGCCTGTCGACCTCAGCATCTACAGGACCCGAGAGCATGACGAGAAGTGACGACTTTGAACCTCAATTTTCTCGGCGGGAGGACAGCAATCGAAGATCTTGGAGTGTTGGTGGATGCCGTCCTCCATTCCATTGGCAGAGATATCGTCCAAAAAAGGATTGGTGAAGTGAACCCTGACTGGTCAACAAAAGTAGGTGAATGAATCTCCGTGTGGTCCTTCTTCTTCACAGCATTTGTTCAACGATGAAGTCGATGTCTAACGTAAAAACCACTAATACTCTTCAACAGTCGCAACGTCACTTCCTTCCTAATGACGCATGGTAACTTAGTAACACTGGCTCTAAACTATCGGAACAATGGCGGACGCCCGTATGAAATATTTCTCCGGCGAGCATAAAAGCGTATCCAGAGGAAGAAAAATCATAAATTTGATCATGTTTTGACTTTTACACATTCTGATCACAAGGCATATGAAAAGTTCTAGCCAGATTGAAGAATAAAAAGTAATAATTTTCTTTGTTTAGAACCACGATGACTGGCCTTGCTGAATCCAATTATGCCCTGTCTATTTCATGTGGTGCATAACCTGGAGTATTTCCCGATTAAAAACGTTATCATCTTTGTTCTTTCTGGAGTATTTTCGGCTATAGGTAATGTTTTGTTTCTTTGTGATCTCTGGAGTATGCCCTGCTATGACGTTTATATCATGTTTATTATTTCTGTCGCTATAGGGAATGAGATTAGCGGAAGAGTGGCGTCCCTTGATTGGAAGTCACGAGTGGAAAAGTTATTAGAGAGAGAGAACGTCATGTTGGTTGTGCAGCATGAGACACTTCACTGAAAGCGAGGACGAGAGAGACTCATGCGCAAAACCTTTTTGGCGTTCTTTCTGTAAGGTGACGTTCAATCAAGGGACGCTACTGTTCCGCTAATCTCATTCCCTATTGTAGAGCAATTATATCTCACCGTAATCCAATGAAGGTTGTGGTCTATTCCTTAATTTTCCAAAAGTCCACTTTATATCAGAATTCAGGCGATACGTACATGTAGCGTTGAATTGCGATCTCATTGCAGGACTATCTAGGTTGTAGTTCTTGCTTGCTGGATCTGATGTAAACATGACCCATCTTTATGGATTAAAAAGTAAAATCATTATATTTGATGTTTATTTTGATTTTAATTAGCTACGTATTTTCATCAATTAGTTCATGACAGTGTATAAATATGTGCTAATATAACGATGAATGATGTGTAACATTATGATAATTTCCATTCAGGATTAATAAAGTATATCTTATCTTAACTTATCTTAACTTATCTTATCTTCTCTTAAAATCAAATAAATTTACGATGATATCCTTAAAAGAAATGAAAGTAAAATTCTTTTCCTGTTTTGGATAGGAAAATAATTTAAAATGTTCAGTCTCTTAACCCTCTCCTTACCACCTATTGGAAAATCGTCACATTTGTTACGATACAACCGTCACTTTTCTAATCCAGATTTCATTTCATTTTGCTGTAGCTATAATAACTTGACATTCTGTAATAGAGTTCATATTGTCGAACAATATTGTGTATAGAATGTGCTTGTTGCTTTTCTGTTTGAGTACGAAAATGTTTTTTGTGTTGGGTGGATGTGAAATTTTGGCGAAAATTCTGAAATGGCTGGTAAGGAGAGGGTTAATGAGTGTGTCGGGTTATATTAAGAAGAAGAAAATTATCTATTTGATCATTCTATTTGAGTTGTATTTAACCGCTGGGACAATGCATGTAAGAATGTGACTTTTTTTCTCAATGCGGTATTATACCAACATGAATCTGACGTTTTAAATTTATTTTAATTCTTAAAAGTATCAAATTCAAATTAAGATAATGCGAAAATCATAAAATAGTACTTTAAAAAGTTAAAATAGTAGATTTACATGAACACTAAAATTTTAATATTCTAACCGTTTTTTTTTTTTTTTTTGTTTTTTTTTTTATTGCTTTTGGTTCTGTAAATCGTAAAAATTGCCAAATCCCTCGCGGATTCCCGGGCAGTTCAGACGATAGAGAATACAGGACTAGAGGGGACAACAGGGGGAAAACGTCATCAAAAGTGGCTTGTGAGAGGTCGAGCGCCGCCATTTTCTTTTATATGAAACCAGGGACGCTGTGCGATTTAATCTCTATATGAATGTCTTTGACTGAGCTCGATTAACTTTGATTTGTGGACGGAACATAGAAAAAAAGGCCAGGTTTATGATGATAAACCAAATTAGACATATTAAACTACACTTTTACTTGTAGTAGTCTGTGGTTCAGATTGAAGATTCAAAGATAGCTCACCCGACATAATGAAATGCTGGTTTATGACAGTGGGTAACAACATATGACACATAGGAGTTATTCATGCATTATCTGGAATGCTTATAACTATGAAGAAGTTGGACCCATTCTTATGTAGGGTGTCCAGATTTAGTCCTTTATCAGTCTGGTAAAAGACTTACTAGTCTAGTCTTAACACTCTCCTTACCACCTACAGCAAAATCGTCACATTTTTACGATTAAATATACATTTTTTCTTATTCAGATTTATTTTGTACATCAAAATGGTCTTTGTTTGATTAATAAGAACATAAAGTTGTTTTGTAGAGAGCTTGATTGAGTTTAAAGAATAAATTCGCCTGCTGGGTAAGCCTGCCATTTTGGGAAAATACTGAAAATGATCGGTAAGGAGAGAGTTAAGCCTATGCAAAAAAAAAGTGACTAAAACATCGGTTCGTATTTTTTTAGGTTCTCCTCACAAAAATGCTTTTCTTTCGACGATTTGTACTTTTCTTTCAATTTAGTAAAGCAAGGACAATACGCTTCAACAGTTGTAACGTCACTTCCCTCGTAATGATGCATGGTATCTTAGTAACTGGATCAAAACTATCGGAACAATGGCGGACGCCCTTATGAAATATTTCTCCGACGAGCATAAAAGTGTAAAAAGAAAACATTATAAATCTGATCATGTTTTGACTTTTACACATTCTGATCACAAGACATATAAAAAGTTCTATCCAGTATGAAAAATGAAAAGTACCAATTTTCTTTGTTTAGAACAACGATGGCCGCTGTTGCTGAGCGACGTGACATCAGACTATTGAATCCAATTTTTGCCTCTGTCATTCGTAACCGACGTATTTAAAGATCAACTCGCATTCATCCACACACATCCTTGCAAGAAATGTTGACAATGCTTCATACCCGTG
>NC_088362.1:1962392-1977392 GCF_034508935.2 Berghia stephanieae
ATTTTGGTGTCCTAAAAATTGTATTTGTCTTTTTCTTTTTGTACGAATTAATAGCCTTTTAGTTTCAGCTTGCTCTAATACTTCTTCATTAGTTTTCTTCTCTGTCCATGAGATTCTTAACATCCTTCTAAGAAACCACATTTCTGCTGCCTCCAGTTTCTTTCTAATGTCTTCTGTAGCATTTCTTGTATCTTTGTCGATTTGTCCCCGACAAAGGTACAAGAAATGCTATTTTCACCTTATCAATGTTGACTAGACATAGACTATTTCCTACACTGAATTTTAATATTGAATCTTCAAGCAAGACATGCTGAACAAAAATTCCATTTCACGCGTTATAATTTAAATCTTCATTTTCCTTGGCAGAGAACGATAGTGTTTGTTTGGATTGCCAATCCATGTAAATTAAACACTTCAAAAAAAATCGCTATTGTTAATGGGCATGATCTATATTAACTTTCCATGTGCTCGAGGTCATTGGTCACATTGCAAAATGTGCTCAAAGTGACCTACATAGTGAAACGTGTTCACAGCTTTGAAATATCTAACATCACGATTGGTAATTTTATTCAGCTTGACACATGGGTATGTTTATAACTTTCATAAACAAAGCAGCTTGTTTACATTTGTTCAGAAATGGACAGCAACAAATCACGTGATTGATGACTCGGTTGGACGAGAACATGAATATAGCTCGTTCCCCTTGTTGAAAGAATTGAACAAAACATGAATCAACACGAAATTCTAAGTTTTTACTTGTAAAACTACTAAAGGCTTGTGAAGAGAAGAAAAGAAGGTAAAATAGAAACCATTCATTTCCACGATGAAAGTGGCCTCAATATTTTCATGGTATCCCTGGTCATTGTGTGATGTTCTTTCAGCAAGACACTTCACTCAGCCAAATGGTCGCTGTGCTCAAAATCATCACTTTGATAAATGGGATAATTCATGGAAAAAACATAGATTTGACAATGACCACTTTGTTGATCAGTTCTTGTTACTGCATTGTTCACTCATTAATTTGATTTTTAAAATTCATCATACTTACCTTTTATAGTTACTAAAACAATATTCCCCGCTTCCAACTTATAGAAGAAACAAAACCAGCACTAAAACCCTGTATCCTCGTCCAAAAAAAACACCATTTCACCAATATCGAGTATCGCCCCTCGTGATAGGAGTATGATAATCCCATAAATATTGTTCAAAAGAAACTGACGGGAGTTTTATGTGTGTTATTAAAATATCGTATCGCATACAAATATCGATGACCTCAGTACTATGGATAGGGTATCGAAAAATCATGTACGTGATATAAGTCTGAGTAGCCACCTATAATTAGTGAATTTATGACAGACATTTTCAGACTAATATTTGATTGTCCTATTGATTTATATTACGAGATGGTTAATGACTTTAACATATGAAAAATGAAAAATCATCAGTTGTTATTGTTGCAATACAAATATTGCTCATGTTGCTTTCCTATTCAAAATGTCAAAAGATTAAATACATCGACGAGACAGCCATTGTCGGTCCCCCCAACCAATAGATAGTATGCGCTTGGCTAAGAAGCTCATAACATTGCCATCCAGAAGTATATGCGTGTCAAGCTCAAGACAGCTCGATTATAATGACTGACAATCACACACGCCCTTCCTACACACATATGCACCCACCCACACAAATACACACACATACATACATACACACACATACATACACACACATACACCCACACACACACACTGATCTACGGAATCACATGTACAACAAACAGTGAGAAAAAAAGTTAATTCAAAGGATTCAATTATGGCTAATAGACGAAATATTCAAATAATATATGTCATAATCTTATACATTAATGCATACCACAATGAAAAAAAAAAATCAAATGTATTTTAATTCTCCAGTAATACCAGGTGCCTAACTAACATTTTTTTCATATTCGATCAAAACTTTTCGACAAAAATTCCAACTCCTCTCAATTCAGTCCCTGTGGAGTTATTTAAAAATTGTATAAACTTGTACATATTGGGCTTTTCAATTAAATACTTAGGTAAATATTTTCCTCTGAAATAGTTATACCGTCTGCATTCACAGATTATGTGGTACTCATCTTCAATTGAGTTACAATTTATACAGAGCCTAGAAGGAAAATCAATTTTTGGTCTCTGCCATCTCCCCCTTTCGCACATAAAATTATGAGAACCTAATCTAATTTTTGTAATGGCGAATCGAATTACTTTTTCTTTAATCTCGAATATATAGCGTACAGAATTGTCATTGTCCAAATGTTTATAAAGTCTGTGATCGCTAGTTGATCTTATCTCCTCTTTACATTTTTGTAAAAAAATATCGCTAAGGCGTTGTCTGAAGGTATGTAAAAACATATTCTCATTTTCAACGTATTGATTAACCCAAACGTATCCAAAACCATATTTACACAACATTCCTCTTAGCAAAGTTACCCAGTTAGTACAAGAGATATGCTCTGTAGCCTGTGTTAATAATTTATTATAAATTATCTTGACTGGATTGTTTTCTTGTAGTTTTAAAATTTTAAACCAGTATTTTATTACTCTTATTAATCGCTGATTGATTAATGGAAATACTTTTAATTCATGATATACGAAAGCTGACGGTGTAGATTTCCTTACCCCCAGTATGGATTTTAAGAATCCTAAATGCATTTGTTCCATTTTTACCGCTTCACAATAGCCCCATATTTCGCACGAATAATTAAGTATTGGTGATATTAGAGTATTAAACAGATGGAGTTGGGTGGAAGGTGATAATTCCTGATATTGGTGGAGCAGAGAATATAAGTTAAACATTGCTCTACGACCTAGGTCTACAAGGTTCTGTATTCCTTTCGTAAATCTTCCACTACTACCAAACATAAACCCGAGATATTTGAATTGCCCTACTGTTTCTAATAATTTGTCTCTATAAAACCACCTGTCCATCATCCCGATCTTTCCACCTCTTTTGAAGGCAACGCATTTGGTTTTTGTTGTGTTAACGCGCAAACCCCATTTGTAACAGTAATCACTTAGACAATTAAGTCCTCGTTGTAAACCAGTTCTGCTTTCACTGAATAAAACCATATCATCGGCAAATAAAAGGACAGTTAACAACAATTAGTTAATGTTTACTCCTATGTCGTTATGCTGTTCAAAAGCGTTGTTAATGTCATTTATAAACACAGAGAAAAGAAACGGAGATAGAGACTCTCCCTGAAGAACCCCATTTGTTGATGTGAAGAAACATTCATCATGAGGGTCATCGCACTTGTTCGTAGTGGATTTGAAAATTGACTGTTTGATGCAAAGTTTTATTTTACTGTACATATTTTGAAGAATGTTTGTGACTTTACAACTGACTTTGTTCTTGTGTAACTTAAACCACAGAGCCCTTCTATTAGCACTGTCAAATGCTTGCTTTAAGTCAATAAAAGCACAATATAAGGGCTTAGAGTTGTTTAAAAATAATTCTAATAAACCATGTAAGATAAATATGCAGTCAGTTGTTCCTCTTTGTTTTCTAAACCCAAACTGATTTTCTGAAATGACGTGATTTAATTCTGCCCAAGTACATAATCTCCGATTTAATATTGTAGTGAAAAGTTTACCAATACAACTTAACAGCGTAATGCCTCGGTAGTTGTCTGGATTATTAATATCCCCCTTTTTGTATATGGGTATGATTTCACCAACCGCCCATTGTTGGGGAAAGATACCACTGCTAAATACTTTGTTAAAAATCTTAAGTAGAACTTGACGAAGACACTACCACCAAATTTTATAAATTCATTAAGAATTAACTCGTACCCCGCACTTTTGTTATTTTTTAAGCTTTTGATTCTATACTCTAATTTGTTTATGTTTATATCCCCGTCCAACCATTCATCATAATGGGCATCGTGACTTTTTTCCCATTTGCTCACTTCACTTTCACTCGAGCCAAGTCAAGTGGGGATTGAATATTGTTCATGGTACGGAAGTGCGTAGTAAAATCACAATCACCCGTGACTAATTTCTCCCTCTTTTTGATTTTATTCCAAAACTGCTTCGGGTCACTGCGGCACAATTGTATTAGGTCATCTGCTTGCTGCAACTTTAACCTTGTCCGTTTCGTTCGGCAACATTTCCGATAGTCATTTCTTGCTTTGCACATTTTATATTTATCCAATGGATTTTTTGTTTTCTTGAATATGTTTTTCAAATTTGTAAATACCTTCCCCATTTCCCGACACTCCCCGTCATACCATCCCCTCGTTTTGGCCCTGTTACTAAGTTGTTTTCCTACTTGATGAGGTTTGGCAGCAGCCAAAATTAATTCATTTAATTTTGTGATACTAACATTAATAATCTCGTCATCGTCTCCGTCGCTATCAAGTATTTTTAAAATTTCGAGCAAATTATCAGTACATTCAACGTGTTGCATGTTAGCGATAAACTCCCCCTTTTTCTCCTCCCTCCACTTCATTCTATTTTTGTATGTTGTATTGGCATGTAAATCTGGTGAATGGTTTAAAGTTTGACATGTAAGTTTCAAAACAATGGAAGCATGGTCGGAATAAACATTAAAATCGTTCACAATAAAATTGTTTACTAAAGGTAATATGCCCAATGAACACAACGCATAGTCAATAGTACTTTGACCGTTTCTGTTACAAAAAGTCACCTTCCCTACCCCTTTATCTTCCCCCGCCCTACCATTGATGATTACCATGTCACTCATTTTACACATTCTGACAAGACGTTGCCCCCACTCATTTACTCCTTTATCTTCATTTGGACGATTGACAAGCATGTTGTTGACTGACAGGTGTTCCATTGCCATACATCTGATGCCGTCTATTGTTGTGATATTATTATCTTTTTCAAAACTTATAGATAGAATGCGCTTGGCTAAGAAGTTCACAACATTGCCATCCGGAAGTATAACGGACCAACACACAAACTCTGTGTAACCATGAAATTTTATAGTCGGGTTAATACAGTTTAGTGAGAACAACTCACAAACGCGGATGGCAAAAACAATAACAAAGGCCTGAGTGACGTCATCTGCATACTATCTATATTCAGTGAGCATTACTCATAAACGCGGATGGCAAAAAACAATAACAAAGACCTGAGTGACGTCATCTTCGAACTATCTATAGGATAAACACATATCTTGAATGAATTGATTTAATTATTAAATTTAAATGTCGTTGTTTACTATGATCCGTTTAAACATCACAAAGAAGAAAGAACACAACGAAAAAAAAAAAAAAGAAAAAAAAAATAGACACGCTGCAGTAAAGACCTTGGATATCAATTCTTCACCGACTTTTGGAACTTCACCAGAAAAATTCAGAACGTACCGAACCATTGCACCCCTTATATCAAGTGTTTAAGGTAGTTTTTGATGACAGTTTGAATATATTTTTTAAAAATTGAGCTTTATATAGGGCAATATCCAGAAAATGTGCTCAAAGCGCTTTACAATGGGTCCCTGGTCAACAGCAACATTTAACATATAGAACGGGACATGACGCCTGTTGAGCGATATTACAATTTTTCGGACAAAGACAACGCTGTTAACAGCCAGGTACTCATTTACACCAGAGTACGGTGAGAGAATGTGAGTAAAGAGTCTTTTCCAAGGACTCAACTATGCGCCGAGCGCGAGGCTCGAACCCAAGACCTTCCGGTCCGAATGCGAGTGTCATACAACAAGACCACATAGCCGCACAAATATATATATTTATATATAAATATATATATATATATATATATATATATATATATATATTATATTATATTATATTAAATTAACTTACGTATTATTAAGCCAAAACGAACGTTTCAATGTTTTTCCTTTCCTCAGTTGCCATTTGTCCGTAGAATGGTCTTTCATTCAGGAGTCTTTTCTTGTTTAATTATATTATACGTCCTTACTTCCGCTGTGTCAATTGGATTCAGTAGTCTGATGTCACGCCGCCCGGCAACGGCCGCCATCTTGGTTCTAAACAAATAAAATCATTACTTTTTATTCTTCATGCTGGCTAGAACTTTTCATACGCCTTGTGATCAGAATGTGTAAAAGTCAAAACATGATCAGATTAATAAGGTTTTTTTTTCCCTCTGGATTCGCTTTTATGCTCGCCGAAGAAATATTTCATAAGGGCGTCCGCCATTGATCCGATAGTTTAGAGCCAGTGTTACTAAGTTACCATGCGTCATTAGGAAGGAAGTGACGTTACGACTGTTGAAGAGTATTGTAGATAAGGTTTTAAATATCGATGGGAGTGGAAAGGGGGGGGGGGGGGGGGGGGGAGACAGACAGAAAGAAAGAAAGAAAGATAGATAGAGAAATCGGTGACTCCTATGACACAGGGAAGCTACAGGTGTCAAGAAGCCACAGTTTTATTTTCTTATTTATTTTATTCATTGATGATGGCTTGTAAACAAAATAATGAGGGTGTGTTAGCTCGTGGCCTACGTAAAGTTATGGCCTGAAACTGACGAAAAAATGACTTCAAAATGCCAGTCTTTTGCCACAAAAGAAAACAAATCGTGAGTTGTATTCAATAGTTCAACCAATGAAATAACTTGTTTCCATGAGCTCTACTAACGACAACTCACTAGGCGGTGTAAAAACCAAATAATGACGTCAAAATGCCAGTCTTTTTGGATTTCAGTATCAGGCTATAGGTAGTATGCGCTTGACTAAGGAGTTCACAACATTGCCATCCGGAATAACGGAACAACACACAAAACTGTGTGTAACCATGATCATTTATAGTCTGGCTAATACAGTTTAGTGAGAATTACTCATAAACGCGGATGGCAAAAAACAATAACAAAGACCTGAGTGACGTCATCTGCATACTACCTATAACATAACGATGGCTACGGGTAGATAGATATGGATTACACGCTTCACGGACGTACAACAACTGGAAGAGGTAAGGTGCAGTGTCGATGATGCATAACGTTTTGAGATCCTTCACTGTGTGTGTGTGCATTGACGTCAACAAGTCGGGAAAGGACCGAGGAACGTGTTCACTCGATCGAGTCCGCTGAGCCAGTTCGCAGACCCCACTCCACCACCTTCAGACATTCATAGGAAAGAGAGAGAGAGAGAGAGAGAGAGAGAGAGAGAGAGAGAGAGAGAAAGAAAGATATAGATAGTTCGAAGATGACGTCACTCAGGTCTTTGTTGTTGTTGTTGTTTTTTGCCATCGGCGTTTATGAGTAATGCTCACTGAACTGTATTACCCTGACTATAAACGTTCATGGATTCACACAGTTTTGTGTATTGGTCCGTTATACTTCCGGATGGCAATGTTATGAGCTTCTTAGCCAAGCGCATACTATCAATACAATCCATAATACTTTAATTCCCATACCCCCGGATATTTTAATATATAATAATAATAACAATAATAATAATAATAATAATAATAATAATAATAATAATAATAATAATAATAATAATAATAATGATAATAATAATAATAATGATAATAATAATAATCATAATAATAATAATAATAATAATAATAATAATAATAATAATAATAATAATAATAATAATAATAATATTGATAATGATAATGATAAAATTTTATTATAATAATAATAATAATAATAATAATAATAATAATAATAATAATAATAATAATAATAATAATAATAATAATAATAATAATAATAATAATAATAATAATAATAATAATAATAATAATAATACTTTATTGCATCCCAAAAAGGTAATTATTTGTACAGACGTGTTATAATTTACACAATAAGATAAGAATACAATGGAAATAGGATGTATATATAAAAAAGGAGCAGCTCCATAACTAGAACCGCGCGTTATGATATGAATAATTTCAACACTGTAAAATAGTTAAAACTGTCTCTATAAATTGAAAAGATTTCCAAACAAATAAATTAATAAATTGATATTTACATTAATTTAAAGTAAAAATGCGAAATAATTATATACAATGATTATTGCTTGTTGTTTTAAAGCCGAATACTGGACGGCAGAAAATATTTTCGGTGTCTCTCTGTTTTCGTTGAAATAGAGAAAGGGCGACCACTTCTTTCTGACATAATAACTGATGGTCTTAATGGAGGATATGGTCATTTAATATTTTAGTTATTTTATTTATACAAAATTTCTCGTGTAAAAGATCTACATCGTCAACATCATTTATATAGCATTTAATGGATTTTTTAATATTTGAAGTTAATTTGTTCCTTTCCACTGCTAAGCAATTGCCTCCCCAAGCTGTTATACACAATGACAAGACACTTTCGATTACTGCTTTATAAAAGAATGTGCAGAGGGTTTTATCTATTCTAAACTGAGTAAGTTTTGATTTAAAAAATAAGTACGTATGAACATCTTACGCCTAATTATTTTCAAGTGTCCATCCCACTTGAGCCTGTCATCAATTGTTACACCAAGCTATTTGTAGTGAGGAACTCGCTGGACGAATTGGTCCTTTCAGTTTAACGGTTCTATCGGCTCCTTCACTCTCCTAAAGTCAATCACTAGCTCCTTTGTCTTGCTTATGTTAAGCTCTAGGTGGTGGGCATCACATAAAGACACAAATTTTATCAATTTCTTGTCTATAAGCCACTTCGTTGCCATTTGTTATGAGGCCCATCTGCAAACTTTATTAAAGGTACACTCATGTTTTGACTTCTACAGTCATTCGTCTATATCGTGAATAATACAGGGGACAATACACAACCTTGAGGAGCACCAGTATTTGTAGTTATACAGGAAGATATGCTTTGTCCTAATTGAACATATTGTGTTCTCTCGGTAATAAATTTGAGCACCCAAGCAATTATATACTTGTTTAAATTCAGACTAGTCAATTTTTGGACAACCAACTTAGGTTACATAGTTTTGAACGCTGAAGAAAAATATGCAAAAAGAAATCTGCAATAGCTCTTAGCGTGATCTATAAGCCTGTAGATGTTGTTTGTAAACAACAAAATGGCATCCTCTACGCCACGTCCTGGTTTGTAAGCAAATTGATGACTATAACTCAATGGCACAAAATGATTCCTAATTTTAACAAGAACAAGTTTTTATAAAGATTTCATGACTATTGAAGTCAGTGCAACAGGTCTGAGATCGATCATTGATTCAATAATTTCTGTTTTTGGAACAGAAATAATTTTTGAAGCTTTCCAAATTTCAGGGACCGAAACGCATTGGAGACACATGTTAAAAATATGTGTATAAATGGGGGAAAGCAGATGGGCACATTCTTTTAATAATTTTCTTTTCAATTCATCCGGCCCAGCAGCCGTCCTCTCGTTTAGTTTCGAAAATACAAATCTCGTTTTTTCTTCAATAGTCATTTCATCTTCCAAAGCCCTGTCTAATTTATGTTTTTCATTTTCAATATCAAATTTGTTTGCTGTGTCGAAACGTGAATAAAATTTATTTAAAGTTTCAATTTCGATATCTTCTGATATAATCGTGGGCTTTGGATTATAGTTAACAGCAGTTTTAAGCCCCCGCCACGTGTCCCGTATATCCCCAGAAGAAAAGCATTTTTCAATTTTATTTTTGTACTTGTCTCTACAACTAGATATTACCCTCTTTATCTCTTTTTGTTTTGTTTTCAGATCTTTTTTGTTTCCACTAGTAGAGAGAGTTTTCTTTTGGTTCAATAAAAGTTTTAGATCTTTTGTTATCCAAGGCTTGTTGTTAGGATAATATTTTATTTCTTTTTTACAAGACACTATCTGTTCACATAGTTTTAAATACTCACTCACACAATCATTCAGCTCATCCACACTATCACATGATTCGATAAAAACATTCCAGTCAGTGCATTCAAAACAACCACGCACATCTTCACACATACTTCGTTCCAGATCTGTACTTTTCTTTACTGGTTTTACACGTTTAAGAACAGGACGGTAGGTGGGGAGTAGCAAGAGCATGCAGTGGTCAGATAAACCTAACGGGGTAAACATGTATAACTATTTGTAACATTACACAGGAATAAATATAATGTGTTGTTTTTTTTTTGTTTTTTTTTTTTTGTCCCTTGTCTCGCAATCCACCTATAGATAGAATGCGCTTGGCCAAGGAGTTCACAACATTGCCATCCGGAAGCATAACGGACCAACACACAAAATCTGTGTAACCATGAACTTTTATAGTCTGGTTAATACAGTTTAGTGAGAACAACTCACAAACGCGGATGGCAAAAACAATAACAAAGGCCCGAGTGACGTCATCTGCATACTATCTATAGATAGTTCGAAGATGACGTCAGTCAGATCTTTGTTGATGTTTTTTTTGCCATCCGCGTTTATGAGTAATGCTCACTGAACTGTATTAACCCGACTATAAACGTTCATGGATACACACAGTTTTGTGTGTTGGTCCGTTATACTTCCGGATGGCAATGTTATGAGCTTCCTAGCCAAGCGCATTCTATCTACACGGCGTGCGGTGACGTAATCTGAATGGCCTGTATTTATTTCCTCAAAATAGTTTTTGCTGTGTTGTCTGATGATGGTGGAATGTAGACGTTGATGATGATGACATGAGTATATTCACGGATAACATGGACGTGACGATACGCTAAAAAATTCAATATGATCGTCACAGTACACTTTATCTGACAGTTATTGGGTTGGCGCCATGTGTTGTTAATATATGTGCACACCCCACCCCCAGTTCATTTCTTAACATTAATCCGATCTCCTCGAAATAGTGAATACTGTTCAAATTCAAAACATGACGATGGTATATATCATGTGAGGAGATAGCCAAGTCTCTGTTAACGCTATTATGGAGGCTTGACGATAGTCACTATTAAAACGACACAGTGAAAACAGTTCATCAATTTTATTCTTTAATGATCGTACATTACCTGTCACTACACAGGGTAAAAATGGACAAAAGGCCGTCTTTTGAATTTTGTCTTTATTCCTCCTTTTCTCCCCCTCTTCCTTATGATGTGTCAGTGGTGGGTGGTGGGGGTGACACGGGTTGGAGGAATCGGAGAGTCTCTGGAGTATATGTTATCGATAGGCTTTGGGCAGAAAAATCACAGGCTAAAACACAATTTATGCTTATAAATATACTAATAAATATAAAAAACAGGAACACTATAGATTTCACATCTTTTTAAAATAAAAAGTAGGCGTTAATACCGGTGATTGAATGATAAATTAATAAAAATATGTGTAGAAAATAGGTAAACATTCACAACACGTCTGTTGTCGCCGGAAGCCAGCGCCATATACATCTCATTTTTCGTGTTGAGATGTACAATACTGTCCACATAGACGGAAACACTTACTAATCAACTACAAACCTATGGAACCACTTCAACAAGCAACAACACACAACAAACCAAACTCATGTAACACACAGTCCTGACGATGTCTGAAAAGGCCTGAAACATCGATGTAGACTGACTCCAACATCGTGGTAAATATTAAAATAATAATTCGCTCCATTGTTATATGTCGAGCACTATTCGTACCATATTTGTATCCAACACGTTTCAATATATATATATATATATATATATATATATATATATATATATATATATATATATATATACATATATATACATATATATATATATATATATATATATATATATATGTATATATATATTATAGATAGATAGTTCGAAGTAGACGTCACTCTGGTCTTTGTTATTGATTATTGCCATCCGCGTTTATGAGTAGATTTCACTAAATTGTATTAACCAGACTATAAACATTCCAGTTTACACATAGTTTTGTGTGTTGGTCCATTACACTTCCGGATGGCAATGTTGTGATTTTCATAGCCAAGCGCATACTATATATATGCGTCATGTCTCGTCCTACATGTTATGTGTTGCTGTTGGCCAGGGACCCATTGTAAAGCGCTTTGAGCACGTTTAGTGGATTTTGCGCCATATCAAAGCTCAATTATTTTATTTTTGTAATTGTAGTAGCAGTTGTAGCCGTAGCACCACTTACTAATTTTTATAGATTTTTTTTTCCAAGTGGTGTACTCTGTATTGACCATGTCTGTGATTATTTTACTTTGACAGTGTAGCAAGCAGACTGTGGAATATGAATTTTGATCAAATCAATTACCGACTTTCGAGATATATGAGGTTAGAACGACGTGTATATATATATATATATATATATATATATATATATATATATATATATATATATATATATATATATATATATGCAGGTCTGACATCCGAATTCACTAATGGGCCTAATTATTTAACATTGTTGTAATGGACAATTCCGTGTCATTTAGATTTCCATTACAAAAATGAGTCCATAAGTAATTGGGTTATCAGACCTGAAAATAAGTGCACGTCGGGTTATAAGCAAAAAGAGTAGTGATGAGTAGATATTATGGTTTTACTTTACTACTCAGGTCAATAGGTACCATGGCCTCCTTTCACGTCGTACACTCCACGCTGCGCATAGGAGATGTAACAGATGGGAGATAACCTAGCCTATTTAGTTCTCATAAAATAATTATCGATAACTCATTTCATTTTAAGGCGTTTTACGAGAGTCATTAAGGCGTGTACAGTGACATCTTTATTAATCTTTCGGATCTTTCTTCGCACAGATCTTAATCACATTGACTTATGGCTTAGAGACCCTTTCTCTCGCTTTTGATCTGAATAGTGGTGGATGTTTTGTTTTTTTTGGAACGCCTTACCGCAGAGCATTCGTGAAAAAGAATCTTTGTCTACTTTTAAACGTTCTCTTAAAACATATTTGTTTCGACTTTAGTAGATGGTATGAGAAGCAAAATAGGTTTGGTTTGTGTTGTGTGTTGTTTGTGTGTGTGTGTGTGTGTGTGTGTGCTTGTGTGTGTGTTAATGATTATGTTTCAGCCAAAGTAGATTGTAAATAAAGCGCTTAGAGTCTGGTGTCTCGGAGTTATAGCGCTATATAAGTTTTCAGCATTATTATAATTGAATCACAAAGATAAAACCTTTTCCGGGCATACGGCCCTTGAATCTAAGTTTGTCCCAGATTTCAAGGCCCTAAAGAGTAGCTTTGTATAATTTCCACCGTAATGTATTGAAAGAATTTATAATAGACAAACCCATTCAGAGTTGAAATTAAGTCAAATGTCTTATTTTTATATTCCTATGTAGTTATTGTCCATTTTGGATTGGTCCGTTTTTATCTATAGGAGTGAAATATGATGACTTTGTTCTTAGTTGAATCCCTTTATACAGTCTTCAAATATTTTTGTTACATTTGCAAATAGGGAGAGAGAGAGAGAGAGAGAGAGAGAGAGAGAGAGAGAGAGAGAGAGAGATAGAGAGAGAGTGGTTGTGAGGATATTTGAAACTTGCCTACTTCCTCTTTGATGGGAATAATCAGAGAAGTGTCCATGGTGTAGTGTTTCTGTTTTAATGTTTTTAAGGGTTTTACGGCCCTTGGAACACGTTAAGGTCATATCAGCGCCAGTAAAAAGGAAGAAAATGGGATAGTACAAAGGTCTAGAATAACAATTAAAGCATCCAAGAATAAGGCAGACAAAGGGGAATTGGTTCAAATAGGGAACATATGTCGATTCCAAGAGCACACTATCAGTGTACTTAGTTTGAGATCACCTAAAAGTCTTATCCAGACACAAGCACAGGTCCCCACCAAGAGGAATACACTCAAATGTTTACAAATCATATATAATACATAAACAAAACATAATATAGTGCAAAACAGAGAGATGATTTACAAGGGGAAAAAAAATCATCTCCCAAAACGAACTATACATTTGACTGTTTCCCTCCCAGCCAGGGTATCCGACCAGGACCAGGACAAAAACAAGTTATCTCATTCCAAGACAAAGACAGAAAGCTAGTTGGAAAACAGATATAAGGGGATAGAAGACACGGTAAGTACCTCCCTGCCCACTGTGGAGGTCGGGAACTCCACCCAGTGTGTAGTGTTTCAACCTATATTTGATTTCAGCATACCTGTCGATTGATGTACAACAATAAAGGTGTAAAACAATAATTAAAACAGAAAGCAGCACTCGAAAATTTAAAGGAGAAGAAAATAGACAACAAAATCAATATTGCTCGATGTTAAAAACTGCTATGTGCGTTCATTTTTTTAGAAATTTAACAACACACATGGGTCAATAAAGCCCTTGGAAAATTTAGACGAGAGGTTTAGATAAAAAGGGAGATACAGAAGTAGGTGATGGAAGAAATATCTCTGCTCCTAATCTGGGACAAAAATTATCGGTTCGCCAGGATCTTTGCCGACAATAAAGATAGATTTGGACGATTACTAACAATATCTTGTGCATATGTTGAACACATAACACATAGGTACTGTACAAGATCTGATTCATACGTGATATAAATCATGATATATAAACATAAAATATACAATCAAGAGAGAGAGAGAGAGAGAGAGAGAGAGAGAGAGAGAGAGAGAGAGAGAGGTGGGGGGGGCAACTCTCATTAAAAAATAAACCGTGATAACAGTGACCATACTCCAATGCCATGCTGCGATCCCCAACCTCGGATTTTTTCCATCGCCTTGTCGCAATGTGATGCGTCTTGAAAATTGCTGGATCCTGCGTTACTAAGCATTATTAACCAATCGGAATGTTCGCTGTATTTAGCCCTTATGTACAGACTAAACCAATTTGATTCAATAGTCTGATGTCACGTCACCCAGCAATGTCGGCCATCGTGGTTCTAAACAAAGAAAATCTGTACTTTTTTATTCTTCATGCTGGCTAGAACTTTTCATATGTCTTGTGATCAGAATGTGTAAAAGTCAAAACATGAGCAGATTTATGGGGTTTTTTTCCTCTGGATACGCTTTATGCTCGTCGGAGAAATATTTCATTAGGGCGTCCGCCTTTGTTCCGATAGTTTAGAGCCAGTTACTAAGTTACCATGCGTCATTAGGAAGGAAGTGACGTCACGACTGTTGAAGT
>NC_088362.1:1984892-2004892 GCF_034508935.2 Berghia stephanieae
CACTTAGACTAGACCAACAAGCCGAACAAGACAATATCATGGTTTCAGAAACAACAAAATGTATTATATTTTTATTGCTATATTGACTCATTCAACTGGCGACATGGAATTCAATCCTTTTTCTCACTATCTGGGAATGTTGATAGATGGGCATTAGAATTTATTTCGCCCTTTTGCTCAAACATTTAGACAGTCCTTTCTCCCTTCCTGTTTGTTACAGCCAAACCGATCGATTGATCCATAGATCATCCCAGTTTCTATGCCGTGAAATTGAGTATCCTTGTCTATTTCAAACTCCTATCTGTCAGGCCCTTTGTTTAACCTTGCTTCCCAATAGTAGTAGTAGCGTATGGCTACACCTCCAAATTTATTTCGTCAACCCAGCTTCTAAAGTCTTCCTCTGCCCTAAGGACGGTTTAGTAGCCACCTTCAAGTTTAGTGACTGGACAGTGGAGGACGATGTGATCGCTGGTCTCTGGGGCTGCCTGACATAATTTCTGGCAGGTATCACTGTCTCAAAGTTTCCTTCTGAACATATTTGATGCAGTTCTGCCATGTACAGTTAAGAGGCGGTTTGAGGAAGTCCAGTATTCCCTGGCGTCATTGAATGGCAGGCACTTTTTTGGTTGGATCTTTAATGATGTTTCCTCCTCTTGGTGTTTCCCTGTTCCACATTTCTCTCCAGTTTTCCTCTACACTGAAGTCTGCCCAATTAACCATGGGTGGTAGACAGGGAAGCCTAATATCTTCGTAAAAAAAGGGACTTATCAAATCATTTGTTTGTGACCTCTAGTAATTTCGCTGCATTGCAGGCGGACCCGCTTTTGTTTTGATTGGCTTCAACCTTTCCTTACCACCCATGGGAAAATCGTCACATTCGTTACAATACAACGGACAATTTTCTCATTCTGATTTCTCTTGTACATCACAAAATCTAAAGAAATGCTTTGATTACAGCTATAAATACTAAACACTGTCTTGTAGACATCATTTTGCTGAACAACATTATGCATAGAATGCACTTGTTACTTTTTTGTTTGATTAGGAAAAGTCTATTTTGTGTCGGGTTGGTGTGAATTTTTAGGGGAAATTCTAAAAATAGCTGCTAAGGAGAGAGTTAAATCTTTCAAGTTGTATAACTGACATCCAAGACCATGAACGAATTCATTGAATAGAAAAGCACAAACTCTTCCATTTGCATCATTAATCAATAATTATAAGAAAAGAAGATACAATTTTTGATCAATATTTCATAACTAGGAACGTGTTTGAATCTTATCATTTTATCAGATGTTCTTGTCGGAGGTGCAGGATGCCAAGGATCTCTATGTCTCGAAGGCGATACCACTGTCAACCGGTAAGGCGCATACAAGGCTATGCATAATACCACACGCTCGATTTTTTAAAACATTGAGCTTTTTATAGCGCAATATCCACTAAATGTGGTCAAAGCGCTTTACAAGGGGTCCCTGGTCAACAGCAATATTAACATGTAGGACAGGACATGACGCCTGTTAGGCGATATTACAATTTTTCGGACAAAGACAACGCTGTTAACGGCCAGGTACTCATTTTACACCTAAGTAGGGTGAGAGAATGTATGTAAAGAGCCTTTTCCAAGGACTCAACTAAGCGTCGAGCGCGAGGCTCGAACCCAGGACCTTCCGATCCGAAAGCGAGTGTCATACCACTAGACCACATTGCCGCACAAGAGATTGTAAAAGAACAAAGAAACATCAAATTGTTAAAATGCGGTGAAAGTTTAACTTTTAAAAAAAAATGAAACATATTTGATATAATATAATCTCAAAAAAGCGAAACCATGTTACCCTTAAATCAAAGTTCATATCACTATTTTCTACTTTAGACACTGTCATTAACTATTAATCCATCTTATGATATTGGATCTCTATATACAAATGTTTGGATAACAGCATACAGATCAATAATGCATGTCATATTGTTACGTTGACTTCTAGGACAGACTTTACATGAATCAAAGCAAAGTAAAACAAATTATACTGATGATAATGATTAATGGTTAAGATGATTGGATGAAGATTTAGGACAACAACGTAAATGCATGATGATGAAATTTTTTGAGATAATAATAATAATGATAAATAATGATGGATGATGATGATTTATGATGAGGATGTTGAATAAATGATGATGATGAATGATGATGATGAAAATGATACTACTACTACTAACTAATAATAATAATAATAATAATAATAATAATAATAATAATAATAATAATAATAATATTATTATTTTTATTAATGATTATATTATATTATTATATTAATATATATATAATGATAATGATGATAGATGATATGATGATGATATGAATATATGATGATGATGATGATGATGATGACGATGATAATGATGAATATGACGATGATGATGACGGTGGTAGTGGTGGTTATGGTTGTTGTTGTGGCGGTGGCGGTAGCGGTGGAGATGGTGGTGGTGGTTGTAGTGGTGACTAAATAGTAGCATTATATGATGATAAGATTCTTCTTCTATTTCAAATCTACTAAACAGATATACCAGCTTTTCCAGACTTTACACACAACAGACAGCTCGTCAACCACCGATGACTGGCAGATGAGGTTTGAACCCATCTCCGTTGGGTGCACGTGCGAGGATTACAGACGAATAACAGCTCGTGTGTTAGATTAGATATATTTTGAAATTTGAAAAAGATAAAAAACCAAATAAATAATCCCCCCCCCCCCGCTCCCCTTTCCCTCTCCCCCCAAATATACACATATTCCAAAAATGGCACCTCTTAATTAAAATGATAGATTCCAATAGTTAGATGGAAGTTGATGATAATTAATTATGATTCATCAACAGGAAGTGAGCGCATCAAGTGTCGTTTCGTTCCCTGTTGATCCTACCACTTTTGTGTCTTATGTTTATCAATCAGAATGCTGATTTCGAATTGGATTCAATAGTCTGATGTCACGTCGCCCAGCAACGGCGTCCATCTTGGTTCTAAACAAAGAAAATCATTACTTTTTATTCTTCATGCTGGCTAGAACTTTTCACATGTCTTGTGATCAGAATGTGTAAAAGTCAAAACATTATCAGATTTATAATGTTTTTTTTTTCATCATCTGGATACGCTTTTATGCTCGCCGGAGAAATATTTCATACGGGCGTCCGCCATTGTTCCGATAGTTTAGAGCCAGTTACTAAATTACCATGCGTCATTACGAGGGAAGTGACGTTACGACTGTTGAAGCCTATTGTTTATATTTACCGCAATTTGGTGGGCTATTCAATGAGTCGTACTTCTGAAATGAAAATCTCATGCGTCCACCTACAAGTCCATCAGACCAATAGGTTATCAGATAGGGTAATCACAATGTATTGTTCATATAGGGGACGGTTAGTTGTGTTCATTTCTAAACTTTTCTAAGTATTGCTTCTATTTTATCTTTTTAATTTTTTACTTTTTTTTTTTTACTTTTAAAAGAGGAATTAGTTGTTTTCCTTTTTTTAAGGATATTAAAGAATGCTTCATTTTTTTTCTTTTTCTTAAAAAAATATTTTGATATCTGTTTTTAATGTTCGTTTTTTGTTTTTTTTTGCATTGTAGTACAAAACTTACGTTTATAGTCCTCGATACCCCCGCTTGTTTTTACCAACGGTAAATTATGATGTTCATGACCTCGATATTATATTAAAGCAGAAAAAATGGTTGTACGAGGAAAAATATTTCTTTAAAATAAGGAAAAGTTATTAGCTATTCAATGCAAGCCAGCACTGAAGGGTTTTGAGACTCAGAAATAGATTGTTAGTTCCATAATACCATGTGGATTTACATATCACTTGTATTGGTTTTTGTGGTTACTATAGATAGAACGAAGATGACGTCCCTCTGGCGTTTGTTATTGTTTTTTTCCATCCGCGTTTAAGAGTAATTCTCACTAAACTGTATTAATCAGACTATAAACGTTCAAGGTTACACATAGTTTTATGTGTTGGTTCCCTATAATTCGGATGGCAATGTTATGAGCTTTTTAGCCAAACGCATACTATCTATATCTAAATTTCGTCGTAGATTCGTTACTCACAGCACAGCGTGATATACGGGGTGACCCAAAAAGTCAGAACCGTTAAAAATGTGTATTATTCCTACATGGGGCGAAGTGGCCGAGTGGTTAAGGCATTGCACTGTGATCCGGATGACCCGGGTTCGAGCCCCGCTTCAGGCACTTTCGTTTTTATTTTCCTTGAGCAAGATTATTAACCCCCAATTTGCTCACTTGGACATCTTGTTTGATGAGTTATCTATATTCCTTCGTGGAATGCCTAAGCAACGATATCTTCTGAAATCGTGGCGCAAAAGGCATAATTTTTTTTTTTAATTCATACATAGGTCCATCATATTCCTCAAATTTTGTAAATTGGAACTTTTGTCTATGGGCATGCTTTCTGCAAAGTTTCAGCAATATTCTTCAGTTGGCTTAACATGTCAATGCGCTTTCCAAAGTGTGCTCTAAATGACGTCCTCGGAGTTGAAAGCAAGCACACTTGCAAAAACCACTCAACATTGTCTCACACATTCCTCCTTGGGAATTCTCCTTATCTTTTCTATGATTTCTGCCTTCAGTTCACCGATTGTTTGAGAATTTTTGTATATGAAAAATATTATCGAAACACAGATAGAAATTGGGTGGGAGGGGGGGGGGATTTAAGTCTTGTGAATGAGGTACCCGTTCACCGTCACACACCTCTGTCTGATTAGACGGTCATCAAATTTCTCTCTTAGACAAGATAAGGACATATCTGATGTGTAAGGGGTGAGCCCATCTGGCTGGAACCGCTGTTCATCTCTGTCAAAATCTCAGCGTCGCCCCAAGGATACCCAAAACGTTCTCGTTACTGCCACATAGCGCTCTATGGTCATCGTTTGAGCTTGCTCGTTTTCATCCTCGAACCACTATGGACGTAAGATGTTATATTTAGAAATAGCTACCCTCCAACCAGAGTAAATGTCCTCCAGGCCTTTAGAATTAAAATTCTGCACAGTCCCATTCTCTCTAAACCTCTTAATCCAGTCAAAAATTCTGCTTTTTGATGGATTTAACGACAACACACACATTCTCTTACTTACTTATCCGAACCAGCGACCACCTGAGTTCTAGCCCTTCGGTCTTGTGCCATGACGTAGAAGTTAGACGTCTTTTGTAGTTGTTCCAGGTGACTATAAAGTCTGTTACTGATGCTTGGATTCGGTGGGAGGAATGTGCATCTCGGGTCTTCAAGAGGTTGACATTCAAGCAAGTGGTGTGTTTCTGTTTCATTGGGGTGTTGACATAGGGGGCAGGAAGGGGACGTGTCTTTTGTAATTTTGCATAAATAGCTGTTGAGCGGTATGTGTTGTGTTCTTAGTTGAAAGATGATGCTTTGCTGGTGTCTTCTGAGCTTATTTAGGCTATCAGTCTTTACAGGAATGGTCATATGGGAAAACATACATCTACCCGTGGTGCTCATTGCCCAACTGTTCATCCATTCTTCTCTCTTATTTGTTTTGATTATTCAAACACGTCCTCAAAAGTTTGCTTGTACCACTTTGTATGATTTGTGAGGCAAAATAGGCCTCAAGGCAAAATGTCTTTACTTTGGTTGAACAGGACATTTTCGGGATGACTGTTGCTCTTATCTTTCATGCATGGGATTTACCGACTTCAATATCATATAACATCAAGGGAAAACAAATCAAATTACATTTTGGGTCACCCTGTACATTTGTGTAGCTAGATAGTCAATTCATAAAACCAGTGCATTTAATCATTTTAAACAGTAATTCTAGTCGTAGGTTTCATAACAAACTTTTCTGGCGCTGATATAACCTAAATGTGTTGCAAGCGCCGTAAAACCCTTAAAAACGTAAAAACAAACAAACAAACAAACAAACTATTAATCCTTGAGTGATTCAAGAAGTTTATGTTCGGTTGTGGATAAACTTTAGAAATGTAGTTTTGATGTTGTTTTAAATCTGAAACATGTCTAGATCTAATTTTTATCTTTTAATTTGTGTCAATTCTTGAATTAGATACAATTCATCAAAATCGTTGCTAAAAAAAGAATTGAAGACTTCATTAGTGTTGAAAGGTAGATCTAGCTTTGGTTTTTCCACCAGTCCATCGTCACAACCCATAATTGATCAACGATGTGTCAAAGTGTTATTGCTTCATTTTATCATTCTTTTGTTTTGTTTTGTTTTTCAGATAATCCCTCTCTGTCAATTTCTTCTCTCTTTCTCTCTCTCTCTCTCTCTCTCTCTCTCTCTTTCTCTCCCTCTCTCTCTCTCTCTCTCCATCTCTCTCTCTTTCTCTCTCTCTCTCTAATTAAATTACAAATTGATTAATGCTATTCCAATATGATAGATTTTATGCTTAAATTATCAATTTATTGTTGTGTTTTATTTGCATTGTAAAGTGCCTCTGAGCACATTGTGGATCTAGGCGCTATATAAATACATTCATTCATTCATTTTGTCTCTCTCTAGCTCTCTCTCTCTCTCTCTCTCTCTCTCTAGCTCTCTCTCTTTCTCTCTCTCTCTCTCTCTCTCTCTCCCTCTCTATCTATATTCTCTTCCCCCTCTCCATCTTCTTCATTTTGTAAATCAAACTAAATTCAATACAAAAATATAATTAATTAATTGATTAATTTTTAGATTTAATTTGATCTTATTAATTTTTATTTATCCATTTATTTATTTATCTATTCATTTATTTGTTTGTTTGTTTCTGTAGTTATTTTTCCATTTATTTATTTATCTTTTAAACTTTAAATTGTCATGTGGATATAAATGTTTCCATTAATTTCATGATTTTGTAAACTGGTTTGTAAATGTTGACCAGTAAAATGAATGACATCTGAAACAATGTAAAATTATAATTTATCAGAGACGTATGTATGCTTTATCATCGTTGTTGCTTTCATGGTTATTTTTGTCATAAATATTTCAGTGTACTATGAACTTTGTACATTTATGATTCATTCGATCATGACCAGTTTTCAATTACAAGTATTCTATGATTGTATTTTTCGATTGATACATTTTTCCTGACATTCAAAATTGTGTAAAACTGTCTGTAAATGATACAATACAAGCTATATGAGATTCTGTACTTATAAACTATTGTATAAGGCATTTAAAGGATAATTCCTATTAAGCCTTTAGTAAGATAAGATAAGATAAGATAAGATAAGATAAGAAGATATAAACAATACGAAAAATAGTCATAGCAGGTAATTTGATATATTGAATTTATACATCTTTACAAATGTATCTTATGTCTTATAGGATTTCAAATTTTGATCATTAAGAAGTATTCTTCTACTGTGCTTTTAAAATTAATCATTTAATTTTTCCTGTTATATGTATATAGCTTTAAATGCAATGTAGTCCATGTACCATATTATTTTGGTCGTAAAACGTTAGAAGGATAAATACTAAATTTATTTGTTTTGATCCTTAACAATTTCATATTTTCTTACCCTTATATTCATAGATGATATAGTATGTTTTATAAACAAGAAAAAGATATCAACGAGATATTACTGTATGTACTGGGTACTTGATACAATAAAACTATTATCATGATCTATAGGGAATGAGATTAGCGGAAGAGTAGCGTCCCTTGATTGGACGTCACCCATAGTCTGTGACGTCATCGGCGGAAAAGCTATTAGAGAAGAGAGAACGTCATGTTGGCTGTGCGCATGCGTCTCTCACAGACTATGGGTGACGTCCAATCAAGGGACGCTACTCTTCCGCTAATCTCATTCCCTATACTGTCATCTAGTGACGTCGATGGTCACACGTCATAACACATCCTTCAAGTCCTGCTCACTTTCATCATTCAAAATTAAAATACAATTTGGAACATACTGTTGTGTCTTTCTTCTCGTTTGTAACTTGGTCAATGTATATTTGTTACAGTGAATGACATAATCAGTCGGATGGTGAAAAGGTTTGAACTGTGATATCTCCAAGTTTAGTTAGAAGGTCAATTTTTATCCAAAGCGAGTTCTTGTCATAAATGATTAAATCAACCCTTTTTGTACATCTTCGGGAACTATCAAAGCTTAATTTCAGTTCTAAATATTTTTTTACAGCTAGTCAGGTTGAAAAAGTATGAAATTTGAGAAAAGTTTCTGGATACCTTTCCCATACATTTGACCAAAATTTTCACCTTCCGACTGATTTTGTCATGCACTGACATATTTAGCCAGGAATCAAATGGCAGTAAAACTAACGCAAGACCCAGCCCTGTGGACGTTGTCATGTCACAGATACAAGACAAACTTGCGGCTATGTGGTCTCGTGGTATGACACTCGCTTTCGGATCGCAAGGTCCTGGGTTCGAGCCTCGTTCGGCGCATAGTTGAGTCCTTGGAAAAGACTCTTTACTCACATTCTCTCACCGTACTCAGTTGTAAAATGAGTACATGGCTATCAACAGCGTTGTCTTTGTCCGAAAAATTGTAATATCGCCTTACAGGCGTCATGTCTTGTTCCACATGTTACGTGTTGCTGTTGGTCAGGGACCCTTTGTAAAGCGATTTGAGCACATTTAGTTGATATTGCGCTATATAAAAGCTCTTTTTCAAAAAAACTTGTTCATGAAATACTTCCCAAAATGTTGGCATTGTTAAAGGCATGGTGTCTCAAAAGATTTGTAGAAATTTTAAGTTGACATGATTTATAATTGATAATTGAGCTTTATATAGCGCAATATCCACTTAATGTGCTCAAAGCGCTTTACAACATGTAGGACGGGACATGACGCCTGTTAGGTGATATTACAATTGTTCGGACAAAGACAACGCTGTTAACGTCCAGGTACTCATTTTACACCTGAGTACGGTGAGAGAATGTGAGTAAAGAGCCTTTTCCAAGGACTCAACGATGCGCCGAGCGCGAGGCTCGAACCCAGGGCCTTCCGATCCGAAAGCGAGTGTCATACTACTAGACCACATAACCGCACATATGATTAATAGTTTGTTGTTTTGTTTTATTTTTGTTTTTTTATAGCAAAGCTGCTTCTAAGTGTTTAGTTGTGGAATTAGACAGTGAGTTCAAATCCTTTCCCCCTGACGGGATTATGGTGAGATTCTATGAAATTTGTGACCCATCGTCTCAAAACGGTACTATGTCGGAACGAACCTTATACTTAAAAGACGAATTAAATGTTAAACTGGTCAAAAATATAAACTGTTGGTATTAGCACCCTAAAATATGCTATCCATTCTCCTCAATAAAACATACAAACTCTTCACAAGTCTGATATTTCTGGCTATAAATTCAATTTTCAACATTTTAACCAAGCCGACATAATACCGTTTTGAGGCGAAGTGGCACATTTAATGGTTATGAATTGTGCGGCTATGTGGTCTAGTGTCATGACACTCGCCTTCGGATCGGAAGGTACTGGGTTCGAGTCCCACTCTGAGTGGCGCATAGTTAAGTCATTGGATCAGGCTCTTTACTCATATTCTCTCAACGTCCTCAGGTGTAAAATGAGTACCTGTTTCTGTAGGAAAAAAAATTATAATATCGCCTATCAGGCGTCATGTCTCGTCCTACATGTTATGTTTTGCTATTGGCTAGGGACCCCTTGCAAAGCGCTTTGAGTACGTTTAGCGGATATTGATCGGTGAAATATCTCGTCTTAACGCTCTCCTTACCAGCCATTTTCAGGATTTTCCTCAAAACTTCACACCCAACTAACAAAAAAAAAATATTTTTATCACTCAAACACAGAGAAAAACCAAACTGAAACTGTACCGTGCTCTTGTAAAACCGGGACTTCTGTATAACTGCGGCACTTGGGCGTTGACAAAATCCGAAGAAGAACATCTGGATGCCTTCCATCGCACACAGCTAAGAAGGGTACTGGACATCAAATGCCCAAAAAAGATCTCAAATGAATCACTCTATAAGATCACAAAAGAAAGACCAATCTCCCTTGACATTTTACAACAACGATGGCAACTTTTCGGTCACATACTACGCAGGGACAAAAACATACCAGCTAACCAAGCCATGTCGGGATACTTCCAAAAACACGGGAACCTTTTCAGAGGAAGACCGATCACAACACTCCCTGTGATCCTAAACAAAAACCTCACAACACTTGGACAAAGCATTAGTATCATAACGGCAGGGGAGCTTGAAAATCTGAGAACCCTAGCAGAGGACCGGCAATATTGGAGACACCTCACATACGAAATACTGGAAACAGCCAAGGCGACCCGATCTTTCGGTCGAGACGCGAAAGGCATCTAAGTCAAGTTAAGTCAAGACTCAAACACAATAGCAGTAAGTTCTTGCGATAAATAATTTCTGTAGCAAAACACAATCTACAACACACTGTTCATTTTCTTTATATTTTATGATGTACAAAAGAAATTTGAGTAAGAAAAAAGGTTGGTTGTATCGTAACAAATGTGACGATTTTCCTGTAGTTGGTAAGGAGAGGGTTTATCTGTTTTACACAGAAGCAGAGTTAAGAAACTCAATTCAAATTCAAGATGCATTGGATGAATTAGTACTTACTGTTCGAGACAATTAAAAATCAATTATTGGTTATGGGGGTGTGAAATGGTGTGAAGCAAAATGGGAGGTCGTCCACAGATGGCATTTGATAATAAATATGTCCCTAATATTCGATTTAGCAAATAAGCGATGCGTTTTTAAAACATGGGGTCCCGATAGCTCAGTTGGTAGAGCACTCGCTTCACTTGGGAAGGCAGCGACATCGATCCAAGGGGGGGGGGGGGAGCAATCGAAGTTTTGTTTCTGGCCCTCTGTTGACCCAGCAGTGATTGGGGCACCGTAGCTCAGCGGTACGGTCTTTGCTTCCTACACGAAAGGTATCGAGTTCGACGACCCGCCGCTGCACTGTGTGGCCTTGAGCAAGTCACCACGCCCTAGCTCAATTTGCAGCCCTGCACTGCGGCTGACGCCTGGGTTATTCTAGACTTCCCTTGGAATAGACCCTAGAAACAAATTTCCCTTATGGGATGAATAAAGGGAAATTTATCTTTTTTTTATTTTTATTTTTATTGGATAGCTGAGTCTATTTGATCTGGTGAGCATCGATAGACTAACGTCTTATCTAAAAGTTAGCAAGCAATTGCTATTGTCCCTTTCCCACCGTAGACACCGAGATAAACACCGGCTCTGAGAGTGGCCTTCGTAAAGTTATGGCGTGATACTGACCAAAAAATGACGTCAAAATGCCAGTCTTTTGCCACAAAAGAAAACAAATCGTGAGTTGTATTCAACAGTTCAACCAATGAAATGACTTTTTTCATGAGCTCTACTAACGACACCTCACTATGCGGTGCAAAAAAAACAAATAATGACGTCAAACTGCCAGTCCTTTTGGATTTCAGTGTCAGGCTATAACGATGGCTACGCACTGAGGGACTATTCATATATTTTTTTTTCCTGAAAAATTGTGAACATAAATTTCAAAAAATGAGTTTGTTTTTCGTAAATTTTCAGACGTGCATCGTTTATAGTCTGGAAGTTACAGGCTTCAAAGCGATTCCAGCTTTTTTTTCTTTCTTGGTTCCAATATAGATAGTATGCAGATGACGTCACTCAGGCCTATGTTGTTGTTTTTGCCATCCGCGTTTGTGAGTTGTTCTCACTAAACTGTATTAACCAGACTATAAAAGTTCATAGTTACACAGAGTTTGTGTGTTGGTCCGTTATACTTCCGGATGGCAATGTTGTGAACTCCTTGGCCAAGCGCATTCAATCTATAGATAGTATGCACTTGGCTAAGAAGTTTACAACATTGCCATCAGGAAGTAAAACTGGCCAACACACAAAACTGTGTGTAACCTTGAAGGTTTATATTCTGGTTAATACAGTTTAGTGAGAAGTACTCATAAACGCGGATGACAAAAAAAAAACAATAACAAAGACATGAGTGACGTCATCTTCAAACTATCTATACAGTCGACAGCCAAATCAAATCCCAGTGCCTGTTTAATAGATAGTATGCAGATGACGTCACTCAGGCCTTTGTTATTGTTTTTGCCATCCGCGTTTGTGAGTTGTTCTCACTAAACTGTATTAACCAGACTATAAAAGTTCATGGTTACACAGAATTTGTGTGTTGGTCCGTTATACTTCCGGATGGCAATGTTGTGAACTCCTTGGCCAAGCGCATTCTATCTATACGACTTATTACGCAATGCCGATATTCAGCGTTATAGATAGTTCGAAGATGACGTCACACAGGTCTTTGTTATTGTTTTTTTGCCATCCGCGTTTATGAGTAATGCTCACTGAACTGTATTAACCTGACTATAAACGTTCATGGATATACACAGTTTTGTGTGTTGGTCCGTTATACTTCCGGATGGCAATGTTATGAGCTTCTTAGCCAAGCGCATACTATCTATACAGACGTAAAACTGCGGCAATCTTTCGCTATCAACGCCAGATTATTATAACATAGATATTATGTAGTATATTATTACGATTCCTTTGAACCTCCCAACGTGTTGCATAATATGTGCTTGAAAGATGTCGCCGGCCATATATTATTATGATTGTAATTAGCATAGATGTTCATATGAATCGTGAACAACCCACACATTTCTAGGCCAAGATTGAGAAGAGGCAAGGCGAGGGGGGGCAGGCTCATTATCTCATTAACTCCTTACAATAATACAATAACACTAACTTGGCTATTCATCCACCCATTTATGTATGTCCCCAGGCTATAAAGACAATCACTAAGATCCTAATGAGTTTAAGAATGTCGTGTGTTGCATTAATTAGTCTCGCTGTTTGATTTTTAGCTATCTATGTTTCGTTAATCTAAAATACTTTATTGAAGGGCAGATGATATCTTTGAAGCGAGTTTATTTTCTGATGATCAAAAATATTAGATTATATTTAAAAATTGAGCTTTATATAGCGAAATATCCACTAAATATGCTCAAAGCGCTTTACAAGGGGTCGCTGGTCAACATCAAAATTTAACATGTAGGACGGGACATACGCCTGTTAGGCGATTTTACAATTTTGTCGGCCAGGTACTCATTTTACACCTGAGTACTGTGAGAGAATGTGAGTAAAGAGCCTTTTCCAAGGACTCAACTATGCTCCTAGCGCGATGCTCGAACCCAGGACCTTCCTATCCGAAAGCGAGTGTCATATCACTAGACCACATAGCCGCACATTGTGTTGTATTGTAAAGAGACCATTCAATCCCCTGATGATTTGGAGGAGATGGCGGTGTCTCCTGAGATCTCAAATGTCTATTATTTTTCTGGTTGGGTTGAGCTATGTGGTCTAGTGGTATGACACTCGCTTTCGGATCGTAAGGTCCTGGGTTCGAGCCTCGCTCAACGCATAGTTGAGTCCTTCGAAAAGGCTCTTTACTCACATTCTCTCATCGTATTCAGGTGTAAAATGAGTATCTGGCCGTTAACAGCGTTGTCTCTGTTCGAAAAAAATTGTATTATTGGCGTCATGGCTCGTCCTACGTATTAAATGTTGCTGTTGGTCAGGGACCACTTGTAAAGCGCTTTGAGCACATTTAGTGGATATTGCCCTAAATAAAAGCTCATGTTATCATTATTATAAATGGTAGACAATAAACCCTTTTAGACGGTTGTGAGTACGCTTGACAAAGAATGTACGAGGAGGTTAGAGGCATTTGAGATGTGGGTGTATAGAAGAATGTTGACGCTATCATGGACAGACAGGTGTACGAACGAGGAAGTGTTGGAGAAGGTGAGAAAGGGAAGAATATGATCGATAACATCAGAAAGAGGCAGTTACGCTTTCTGGGACATGTTTGGAGAAGAGACGGAATAGAAAAGTTGGTAACATCTGGGATGGTCGAAGGAAAGAGAGATAGAGGAAGACAAAGAACGACTTATCGAAATAACCTAAGAATGGCCAAATGTGACTTAAAAAGCAACACAGATTTCATGCGCACCGCAGAGGATCGTGATTCGTGAAGACAGCTGACCGGCAACGTGCTCAAGAGCGCAAGCCACCAAGGAGAAAGTGGATCCATTTTCAGTAGATTGGAACAGTGATAGGGAAGTTTGGTCAATGATATCGAATAGAATGAATTGGCGACAAACAAGCATCATCTATTTTTAAATACAATAGGGCTGGGGGTCAAAATTCAGGTGTTTTGCCGACAATTCTCTACCTGTCATCAGAGCACCTGGTGTATTCGGTGTCAGTGTTTACCACTGATGTCGTCTGTGTTAATTTTTTTCGGGATTGTCATTTTCTGTCCCCCACGACATGAATTGTCTATATTTCAATACATTGTAAAAGTGCGTGATTTCACGGTTTGGTTGATTATAGACGCTTGAAGTAGGAGTTATTTCTGTACTAAAAGAATCTATATGAGCATTGTTGCATGTGGTGTCTCCATTTTTTTTAATTAATGGAAATAAAAAAAATAAATAAAAAATACTTGAGCTTTTAATAATATATACTTTATTCATAAAAAAAAATGGAAATTCGTTTACAGACGTGGCATGCATGAAAATGTATAAACACAAAGTTGTGAATATATGGCGACAATGTATACATATAATATGCAAATGAACAAACATGTAAAAGTATACAACAAAGAACCAATAGCGACATTTTATATATTAATTTGATAAATTGAGATAGGCCATACCTCTGGCCTTTAGTCCGAACTTGTGTGTGTATATTTAAAATATAGTATTTGATTTAAATCACAGTTGGGCGTTAAAAATTCGAACACCATGTCGTGGCAAAAATGAATTAAGGTGACGTGTTGTCTTTGTTTTTATAGATATAAGGCGACGGCTCCTAATGGAGAACTTAATATATTAATATTTGTGAAGGGGGTGATCGCCATCCTTCATAACTTTCTCCATTTTACTTAGATAAAATCTCTTGAACAGTTCTTCCACATTGGAAATTGGGTGGGTATAACGTCTGGCAAATATCCACTTAAATATGCTCAAAGGATTCACAGAGACCTCTTTTGTCCATCCCAACAAAACAAAAATAACGACTGTTTCGTTTTACACATAGCATTTATAGAAATACTTGTTTCCTACTTGTAAAAAAACAAAACATTATCTTTATCTTAAAATGATTTCATTTTTGTCCAAGATCGACCTCTCGGATTTGCCCCGAGTTACTGCATCGTCAATAACCAGCGACTTGTAATTGGATTCAATAGTCTGATGTCACGTCCACCTAGCAACGAGCAGCTTGGTTCTAAAGAAAGAAAATCGGTATTTTTTATTCTTCGTGCCGGCTAAAACATTTTCACATGTCATGTGATCAGAATGTATAAAAATGAAAACATGATCAGATTTATAAGGTTTGTTTTTTTCACTGAATACATTTTATGCTCGTCGGAGAAGTATTTCATTAGGGCGTTCGCCATGGTTCCGATAGTTTAGAACCAGTTACTATGTTACGATGCGTCATTACGAGGGAAGTGACGTCACGGCTATTGAAGACCATTGGAAAATCGGTATCTAGGAAAAGTGACTTTGTTTATTTCTTTCATCAAATTAAATTGTAAATTTTATGAATATAATTGAAATACAGCATGACATTTATTCCAGGCTAGACATTTTAGAAGTATTTCATTTTTGGAACAAATGGATTGATTTAGTTTGAGATCATACCAAATTTTCAATATTCATAAAGTTTGTTAAAAAAGCAACAAACATGAATGAACATAAATAAAAGAAGACGCGCGCTATAGGCCTACATATTTGGCCTGAATCTCTATGCGATGAAAAAAAACGCAGAAAAAAAGTTATCATTTATTTAGCGCAATTTCCAATATACTACGTGCTCAAAGCGCTTTGCAAGATGTCCCCAGCCAACAACAATACTTAACACTTAAGTTATATCAACGTTATTCTCAGACAAAAACAACACTGTTCACCACCAGCTACTCATTTTTCACCTGAGTAAGATGAGAGAATGTGAGTAAAGAGACTTTTCCGAGGACTCAACTATGCGCCGATCAGAGTGAGAATCGAACCCTGGATCTTCCAATTCGAAGGCGAGTTAATATATACCACTAGACCACATAGCCGCACAGGTTGTATAGAAATAATAAAAGTACGAGTGAATATGATCATTTCATACATCTTAATAAACAACAAACAGGCCATTTGAAGGTTCATACATGATGGAAAAGATAAATTATGTGCAAATTCCATTTATTGCGTAAAAAGATGGCAGTGAAGTTGACGGAACAGGCAGTTTGTTTCATAACTTTGAGTCGAATACAAGAATGCATGTCATAAGTGTCTCAGCAATACAGTAACACACACACACACACACACACATCCACGCACACACATTATATATATCTTTCTCTCTCTCTCTGTCTCTCTCTCTCTCTCTCTTTCTTTCTTTCTCTCTCTCTCTCTCTGTCTCTCTCCCTATCTCTCTCTATCTCTCTCTGTCTCTTTCTCTCTCTCTCTTTCTCTCTCTCTTTCTCTCTCTTTCTCTCTCTCTCTCTCTCTCTCTCTCTATATATATATATATATATATATATATATATATATGCGTGTATGTGTATGTGTGGGTGTGTGTATGTACGTGTGTGAACATACAATTATGAGCATTCAATTGTGTCACCATGCACAGGTAACGAACAAAACGATCTACTTTTGGGGTCAAATTCTAGTGGGTCTTGATATAATGTACATCCCTGAGGGTCGAAGACGAACAGAATAATCAATACTCTAATGTCAAAAATGGATTTATTCACAATTACCTATGGCGATCCAGTGTTCTCATCGGAGTGTGGCATTTTATACCCAGAAATGACATTTTTATATCAATTGTTTCATATCTATAGTACACCGACAACTTCCTTTTTGCAGTTTCGAAATGGAGACGTCGGATACTGCTTATGAAAAACAGACCAGCTGCACAAAATTGGTAGACGCTTTCATGATGACGTCAGATGTTGAACACACCTGAACTTCACGGTGGTCAGGAGAGAAAAGAAATCATAAAAAACACGTATTGAGGGGTTAACGTACGCAATTAATTGAGAGACCCGCGTCAGTTTATTACCTTTTCGAGGGGTGATTTGTACTTGTGTACGTATTTCATGTAATAATTTGTTCGTGTCCGGGAGACAATCAATTGATGTTTGTGTTTGTGCCTCGTAATATTATAGATAACAGGTTAGGTGATAGGAGTGTAGACGTAAACAAGAACAAATAAGTAGCAATAGGATACAAAATACAACGTAGACAATCAATCGGTACGAAAAACACCAGTTAAGAAAAGAAAAACATATAAAATACGAGTAGGTATTAAATCATAAAGTTCATGGTTTTAACAAAATATTTAACATTTTGTTATAACTAAATTAAAAGTTAAGCATCAGATACAAATATTTAATTGTTTAAAACATATTTCAAAATCCATTACCATAAATATTTCAACTTGGATGCACCATCAACATTACCAGTGTCATAATCTTTGAGAAAACGATATATTCTACAAGAACTGAATTTTCGTGGAATTATTTTACAACCGAAGTAATGCTGGTGACTCTATATCAACGAATGGATGTTATTAAAAATACCATTTTGTGATCTTGGAACAAGGATTTAATTCATCGTGGAAGGATTTTTCAAGACTGATTCAATTGGACCTACCATTTTCATCAACTGGATGTATTTAGACTTGTCGTGATCAGCCTGTTTAGAGAGTTGTCCACAAAAAGAACGGACACTTTTCAAATTCATACATTTTTAAAAGTAAGTTTCATTCTGGTAAATGGCCGAATGGGTAACACCTTCGATTGTTTGTCAATTTCAAATTGAAATGTTGCTGCTCGAAGCTCGAAGATATAAATAATGATGTGAAATTGATTGTAAGCTTCAATTTAATTACAAAAACATATCAAGGTTTCCCCTTTATCGACAAAACAGGATGAATGAGATAATGTGGTAGTGACGTAGTTAAGATGAATGTTTTTGTAATAAAATTGAAGTTTACAATCAATTTCACATTATTATTTTTGTCACTTTCAAACCACACTGAGCATGATCAGTGACCAGTTTGGCGGCAAGTATTGTACATGTTGACCCTGGTCTTGTTGCTAGAAAAAAACATTATACAGCCCTACTCTGAAAAAAGCCATATTTAATTTTTTTTTCCGGAAAACTCGTCCTTCAAATATCGATCGATTAAATTACCCTCATCTTGGCAAAAAACTCCAAACCTGGGACTTCGCAGTGTAGGTGAATAACCCACTCGATTCAGGAATGAATAAATTAATACTAAACTAATAGATTAGAGAACAGGCATTTGTGTAAGATAAAGATATAAAAAGTGTCTTTATTTCATTTCAAGTCAAATCATGGAGAAAAATACAAGAAAAAATCCATCCCATAAAACCAGTCTGTAATCAGAAGGTCTCAGGTTCGATCGTCAGTCGAGGCAAGCTGATATTTTAGGATGATTTTTTATTATTATAAGGGTTTATAAAATATGGGTCAAACACTACATAACTAAGAAAATCAAAATGTTTCAACATTCGTTTTTGTTTCAGGATACTAACTACCAAGACAAGACTCTTGTTTATCCTTAAAGCAACCGTAAATTCAACGTACAACTGACCAACAAACGGGTTTTTAAAAACAGACATGGAGTTAAAACAAAAAAGCATTTACATCATTCTGTGCTTGGCCTTCAGTATTCTTTTCAGGATCGGTGTCACAGACGGACAACAGCCAGGTGAGTGACCTCTTTGTCAGTACTGGGAGTTCAATCGAAATCTCATCATTATGATATTGTAAGCAAAGGCTTTGTATACTAACAAAGCAAATTCTGGGATGCCTTCTAAAAGCTCCTACATCCCCAGTATAGGGAATGAGATTAGCGGAAGAGTAGCGTCCCTTGATTGGACATCATCTTACAGAGAGAACGTCAAAATGGTTTTGCGCATGCGTCTCTCTCGTCCTCGCTTTCGGTGAAGTGTCTCATGCCGCTTTCACCGGAAGCGAGGACGAGAGACGCATGCGCACAATCAACATGACGTTCTCTCTCTAATAACTTTTCCACCGGTGACGTCCAATCAAGGGACGCTACTCTTCCGCTAATCTCATTCCCTATTCTTTTTTTTTTATATAATGTTCTAGTGGGGGGTTTGGGAGGGGGACACTTCTTTTCTTTTTTTTTTTAAAGTCTCCATCCTCCCAAACCCACTACTAGAACATTATTTTTTTAAAAGAATACTGGGGATGTAGGAGCTTTCTGAAGGCCTCCCCAAATGCTGGACGTAGAGTTATAATTCAATGGGCACATTTGTGAACCATCGCATCAGTCTGATATCACATCGGAATGAATCAAATGTAGAAAATTAAGTATAAATTCAAAACAATGAGCATTAGGAAATGTGTTTTTTGTAATCAAAGAAACATAGCTTACTCCCCTGTCAATACATTTTTTTTCAAGGTTAAAATTTGAAATTCATTTGTAAGTGAAGTCTTCTGTTCATTCAGATATAACATTACCATCTTGGATTTATTTTTAATAACTGCACCTTCAACATTTCATTTTCAAAATTAATAAGTCTGTAAATCCGAGTTGTCAAAAATGTTATTACAGTTCTTTTAAATTGGAGAGTTGAGAGAAAAACGCCAGTTGATCAATAGAAGTCATGTGATTTGCTTGTCCTTACTGTGATACATTTTATCATAAGGGAAATTATTTTAAAGTGTAATTTAGACAGGCTGGTGTCACTGATAGATTTCATTGTTCAATAACCTGTTATTATTCACTTGTTTTCAAGGAAATATTTTATTTAATTTAAACTGGTAAAACATTGTAATAAACAAAGTATGCGTTCTTATTTGAAAATATTATTATTAATTACTTAAACATGATATCATTAAGCATGGTTTTATTTGAATATTATTATTATTATTATATT
>NC_088362.1:2012392-2054892 GCF_034508935.2 Berghia stephanieae
ATTTAGGCGATATTACAATTTTTTCGGACAAAGACAACGCTGTTAACGGCCAGGTACTCATTTTACACCTGAGTACGGTGAGAGAACGTGAGTAAAGAGCCATTTCCAAGGACTCAACTATGCGCCGAGACCGAGGCCCGAACCCAGGAACTTCCTATCCGAAAGCGAGTGTCATACCACTAGACCACATAGCCGCACTATTATAAATATAATATATATAAATTATGACAGGGCGGTGTCTTTTGTTGTTTTTTTGTGTGTTTTTTAATGTATTTCTTTGTTTCTTGTGCTACGAAAAAGTCGTGTCCAGATTGGGTGGTCTTGACATATAAATCTGCACCCCCGGCGATGCCTTATTAAATGAAGACTATTAGACGACAATTTGTATGTACGCCAGGCTTTCTACGGCCTGCTAGATTATTAGATAAACTTTTAAGCACTGTGAAATCGTGAAAATGCGTAATGCAAATGTACTCAACAAAATAATAAATATGTCATGTTAGACTTATAAATAGACGTCTATTTTTTCGTTAAGTTTAAGTTTGGTTTGCAATTTGTGCAAAAAAGGATTAAATTTAGCAAACGCCGAAGACAAAATGATGACTATATAATAAATCTACTAACGATTAATCAAACTATTACGAGGAGAACTAAAAATACAACAGCTTAAATCAGTGTCGTAATTTTTAACATGACGGGAATGAGAAGAAACAGATTGTCTCAGCTTTCTAAAAAACTCGTAAAAATTGCTTTTCTTTTTGGTGATTTGGTTCACATGGACCAAAGACTATAATATTGTCTTTACTAAGCTCAGTAAATCTCTTTACCAAGTAACTATACCAAATAGAGGATCAAAAAATTTCACGCCTTAAAACAGCAATGTTTAAGTTTCATATCTATAATTTCTGCGTCACTGAATAATGCTTGAGTTTTTCAGCGTTTACTCTGGATTGCCTTAGTCTTGTCTCTTATGGCAACAACAGAATTTAATTTGCAAACATCTCAAAGTTAAACCACTTGCCCTAATGAAATAAAAAATGCATTTTTCAATTATAGTTGATAAAGCTAATGATACATGATTTAATTAATTTTGGTTTCAGTTCTTATACGTGTATACGATTGACAGATGAAGAGTGGCCGTTGTTTGACAGATTCTAGACTTAAGTCAGTTTGCAGTCATCAAACGCCTGCTATTGACGGAAGATTGGCAATTTTCCTACCAGAATTGAGAAATCTATGTCTCCGTCACCATGACCGGTCGATTTTTTTCCAAGTCTCAGTCTTTGCCAAATTCTTGATCTCGATTTTGATGGACAATATACGTGTCAATTTGCCAATCTTGATATCGCATGTACCAGTTGGTTGCACTGGGAAAGCTCGAACGTACCAACGAACTCATTGATTTGACTGGGCAACCGACCGCTTCGCCCACCGAAGATTTCAATTTTTGTGGAACGTCAAAGGCGGTGATCCCTTGAGGATAAGAGATAGGCAACACAATTTTTGTATGCACAATGGTTTCTCCCCCCCCCCCCCCAATTAAACTTACCGGAATGTTTTAACGACGAAAAACTAGTTGCTGGTATTTTAGTGGTAGTAAATAGTTTTTAACTGTATCATACACCAATAAATAATGTATAGTTATTAAGAGCTATTGGAATACGAGACAGAGATGGAGACTTTCGCATTTCTTTTAATTTTTGATTAACAATGTTCATGCCTTGGGAACAAACAAATTATTTTCTTGATACAAAGTTATGATCTTATTAAGTCTTTAAATTCTTTTTATTTTCAGATCAAGCAAAAAATCCTACAAGTAGAGATGCTCCAGGGAGTGATTCGAATGTAATCGTAAGAAATATTGGAGGAGGAGGATTTAGCGTCCCTAGGAGAAACACTGGGCGTGACGGTGTAAATATTATCGACAACAATGAAGGAACGAATCCAGACGGTCCATTTAACGACAGTCCAGACGGAAGTCAAGGAGAAGTGGACATTATTGGTGCTGATGATTTTAGAAGATTAGATAGCGAAAGACAAGTCGATATTCGATCGAGGGACAGCGGACGCAGCGTTGTAAATAATGGCAACAACATTGAAAGGAGGATCACTATTGTAAACGACGGACTAGGCAGGAGAGGTCGAGGAGAAGTGAGTAATGGTGTGGTTGACGAAACAAATGGGGGCTTGGATAGAACTGGGGGCACAGCTGTTGAAAGCGATACTAATGGAAGAAACAGAAATAATTTTGAGAATGATGGGAATGGAGTTATTAACATAGGCATAAATGGAAATGGAGGTAGTGATATTGAAAACAATGGAAATGGAATAAGCCGTGTCGGTGTTAACGGCAATGGACGTATTAATATTGAAAACAATAATGGAATAAACGGTATAAACGTTAACAGAAAGGATGGTGTTAATATTAGAAACAATGGGAATGGAATAAATGGTATAGGTGTCATCGGGAATGGAGGTTTTGGTAACGGAAACAATAATGGAATAAACGATATAAATGTAAACGGAAATGGAGGTATTGATATTCGAAACAATGGAAATGGAATAAACAATGTAGATGCCAACGGTAATGGAGTTATTGATGTTGAAAATAATAATGGAATAAATAATATAAATGTAAACGGAAATGGAGGTATTGGTATTGGAAACAATGGAAATGGAAGAATAATAAATGGCATAGGTATAAATGCAAATGGTAATATAAACAGCCAAAATAATGTAAATAACGTAATTCCTGGAACCAATACAAATAATAGAAATAGAGGAATTCCTGGAACAATCACAGACCCAAGAATCCCAGGATCAAATACAAACCCAAGAGTACCTGGAACGAATATAAACCCGAGAGTTCCTGGAGTAATCAGTAACCCAAGAGGTTCAGGAACAAATACTAATCCAAGAATTCCCGGAACAATCACAAACCCAAGAGTTCCTGGAGCAATCAGTAATCCAAGAGGTCCAGAAACAAATACTAATCCAAGAATTCCCGGAACAAACATAAACCCAAGAATTCCTGGAGTAATAAGTAATCCAAGAGTTTTGGGAACAAATACTAATCCAAGAATTCCCGGAACAATCACGAATCCAAGAGCTCCGGGAGTAAGAACAAACCCAAGAGTGCCTGGAAGAAATACAAACCCAAGAGTGCCTGGAACAAACACAAACCCAAGAGTTCCTGGAGTAATCAGTAATCCAAGAGTTCCGGGAACAAATACTAATCCAAGAATTCCCGGAACAATCACGAATCCAAGAGCTCCCGGAGTAAGAACAAACCCAAGAGTACCTGGAACAAACACAAACCCAAGAGTTCCTGGAACGAATATAAACCCGAGAGTTCCTGGAGTAATCAGTAATCCAAGAACTCCTGGAACAATCACGAATCCAAGAGTTCCCGGAGTAAGAACAAACCCAAGATTACCTGGAACAAACCCAAACCCAAGAGTTCCTGGAGCAATCAGTAATCCAAGAGTTCCGGGATCAAATACTAATCCAAGAACTCCTGGAACTATCATAAACCCAAGACTTCCTGGAACAATCACGAATCCAAGAGTTCCCGGAGTAAGAACAAACCCAAGATTACCTGGAACAAACCCAAACCCAAGATTTCCTGGAGCAATCAGTAATCCAAGAGGTCCAGGAACAAATACTAATCCAAGAATTCCCGGAACGATCACGAATCCAAGAGCTCCAGGAGTAAGAACAAACCCAAGAGTACCTGGAACAAACACAAACCCAAGATTTCCTGGAACAAACACAAACCCAAGAGTTCCTGGAACCAATATAAACCCAAGACTTCCTGGAACAATCAGAAATCCAAGAGCCCCGGGAATAAATAGTAATCCAAGGATTCCCGGTGCAAACACAAATCCAAGAGTTCCTGAGACAAATCCAATTCCAAGAGTGCCCGGAACTATCAGAAATCCAAGACTTCCTGGAACAAATACAAATCCACGAATTCCAGGAATCGATTCCAAACCAAGACTTCCCGAGAGAAACAATAACCCCAGAATTCCTGAAACAATCAGAAATCCCAGGGTTCCTGGATCAAATTCAAACAGAAATTCTGGAGGGTCAGGAATTATTAATAATCCCAGGAACACTGGAAGCATTGGAAACAATGGAAATACTGGAAGAGGAAATGGTCAGGGCCAAAGCGATGATGACAATGAGCTGCGAAATCAAAACAGGATAGGTTTTGGTAACGGTGTGAATTTAAATGGTTTGAATCTAAATGTAGTACCTGGTCTCGGGGACTTATTTTCTAATTTAGGTACACTCCAAAGACCAGTGTTGAGACAAACTGGCATTGGAAATAGTGCATCTCCTTGTGTAGATCTGCGCTTAGTAACAAACCCAGTACTTCGAAATACAATGAGGCTTCTTTTGTATCCTCGAAAAGAGTGCTGGTATTCTAGATACGCACTGGGTAAATATGTCCGAAGAACAAACACTGTCGTTGATAGGCTCTCAGGTTTGAATTTTAATTTGAATGGAGTAGTAACTCCAGCACCTGTGCCAATTCCAGGGGTAAATTGTGTAGAACTGAGAGATGTTACAAGCCCATTGCTACGTCAGTATATCTTATATCAAAACCGACCGCGTCAAGCTTGTCGTGAAAACCTCTCAATCGTATCATCAACGCCAAGTCCATCTGAGGTAACGCCCGTAACACCGACTCTGCCTTGTGTTGATTTATCTCCTTACCCACCATTTCTACGGGCGGCCATTTTGCTAATAAATTACCCACGCCCACCATGTGATGAAGAGGACAGAGATATTACAATATTTCCCATGACCCCCACGACCACTGAGTCCGCTGTGCCAATAACAGAAAAAACTAGTATACCGTGCATTGATTTGGAACGGTATCCAGTTCAACTTCGGCCGATCATTATACAATTAAATCATCCTAAGCGGCCATGTAGTGAATTGCTAACCACATCAGCTCCAACCACAACAACTCCACTACCTTGTATAGATTTAAGCATTTACCCAGTTCAAATCCAACCAATTATCTTACAGCTGAACTCTCCCCAGAGACCATGTGGTGAAATCAGTACAACTACCAGCCCTACTACAACTTCTGTTCCATCACCGCCATGTATTGATTTATCAGTATATCCGTCAATTGTAAGACCAACTATACTTCTTCTCAATCAACCAAGGCAGGCTTGTAATGCGACAATTCCTGAATTAGAATTACCGACAACCCCTGTACCTACATCAACTAGTTCAGACCGACCCTGTGTAAACCTAGAAGAATATCCTGCTTTTATAAGGCCCGCTATACTTGTAATGAATTGGCCTAGAATTGCATGCGGACCTACTAATCTACAAAATAACTCTAATTCCACGCCGGATCCCTCGAATTATCCTATTCCAGAATCATCTACACCAAGCACAAATACACCTCCTTGTGTTGATTTGAGTTTTGTTCCTGAAATTCTTCGCCAAGGACTATTTCAATTCTATTGGCCACGACAAGAATGCAATGCTACAAATGATAACGAAGGAACGCAAGGAATTGAAACAACAACAGGAATAATGACAACATCAATTGAGGCTAGTACAGAGCCAGCAACATCCGATTCGGGAAATACAACAGTGCCGTGTATTGACTTAAGTACTTACCCACCTTTCTTACGCCCGACCATTCTCTTAATTAACCGACCACGCCAGGAGTGTAACGTTACGGCAAACAACGAAGACACCTCAAGCACGGTAACACCTCCTGTCACAACAGACTTTACAACAACGCAACGCAATGTTACTGCCACAACTACAGAGCTTGAGAATGTTACACCATCATGCATAAATCTAGAAGCATATCCAGCGTTTTTACATTCTACAATTCTCTTTATTAATAAACCACGGATGGCATGTAATGTTACTTCCACTAACGACGACGGTGTCACAATGACACTGGCCCCAACATCAACATCTTCAGAAGTTACAATTTCAGGTCCAGTTACTTCACTGCCAGAAACAACAACACCTGAAATGATCACAACAATGCTTGAAACAACTACAAATAGTGCTAATAACAGTAAAACAATACAAAATACAACAACAGCAAGTCCTTTTCCATGCATTGATCTTACAAGATATTCACCTGCTCTACGACCGATAATGCTAATAGCAAATTGGCCAAGAAAAGCATGCCAGGAGTCCGAGCAAGCGAACTCCACTTCCTCTCCCGTTGTGTATACGTCTGAAAGAGTTACCACTAGTTTGCCTTGTATAGATATCAGTTACATTCCACTCGATCAAAGAGCTGCTATTATTGAAACCATGAAACCCCTTGAACCCTGCCCCCTTTCCACACCCAGTAGCACCTCTCTTCCCTGCATTGATATTAGTTATATCGCACAAGAACAGAGAGCAGAAATAATAGACGCTATGAGACCATTGCAGCCATGTCCATTGCCGTTTCCAACCAATGAAACCAGTGAAAACAACCAAGACAATTCTGGCTCAACCTCATCGCTACCTTGTGTCGATATAAGTTATATTTCTATTGAGCAACGAGCAGAAATAATTGAAACTCTTCGCCCTCTAGAACCTTGTCCAATTGTAAGCCCAACTCAGGATTATACATATCTTCCTTGTATAGATGTTAGCTACATTTCAAGTGAGCGGAGATCAGAGGTGATAGAAACACTTCATCCTTTAAAACCTTGTCCTTTATCATCTGCAATATTTAGCACAACAGTTTCTTCTAAACTTGAGGAAAACAAGCAAAACAATAACTCCGGAGTTACAACTTCCTTTCCATGCGTTGACATAGAATATATTCCAGCAGAAAAGAGAGCAGATTTTATAGAATTCATAAAACCACTGGAGCCTTGTCCATTCGCTCAAACTACGACACCTGATGGCTCTTCCCCAACTAGCGATAAAATGACATCTCCCCAGCCATGTATTGATATAAGCGTCTTCCCAGAATCTGAAAGGGCAGATGTCATAGAGTTTATCAAACCTTTGGAAGCATGTCCCATACATTCTACAGGCACTACCCAGTACAGTACCACACCAACTACCCTTCCTACCAACATCACGGAAGGAATACCTTGCATCAACCTTGAAGGCGTTTCGGCCTTTATGAGACCGATCGTGTTGACCATCAACTGGCCTAGAAAACCATGTCCTTCTGGTATGTTGAATGGTTATTTTAATGTTTGAAAGAGATCAGTGAATACTTAGTTCATCAAACAAGACATTGATACGTCGGCTATGATTGTGTGGCTATGTGGTCTTGTGGTATTACACTCGCTTTCAGATCGGAAGGTCCTGGGTTCGAGCCTCGCGCTCGGCGCATAGTTAAGTCCTTGGAAAAATCTCTTTACTCACTTTCTCTCACCGTACTCAGGTGTAAAATGAGTACATGGCCGTTAACAGCGTTGTCTTTGTCCGAAAAATTGTAATATCGCCTAACAGGCGGCATGTCCCTTCCTACATGTTAATGTTGCTGCTGTCCAGGGACCCATTGTAAAGCGCTTTGAGCACATTTAGTGGATATTGCGCTATATAAAGCTCAATTTTAATTATAATTTATTTTTTCTCCGACGAAAAATGACCTTTACAGTTCAGCATGTCAAGTTTCATTGAAGTCATTTGGATAGAACCACAAGCGGAAATGATTAACGTCGTTTTGGGAAACAAAATGCTTTATTTATCCTTTAACTCACTCAACCCTAACACCGACTACATCCGTAGAATACCCGAAGATACTTTTACCCCATGCCTATTTATTACATTTTTCTGAGACAAATTATAGGCATGGTATCTAAAATAATGTTTTTAGTTTTTGCTTGTTAATGGTAGTTGAATAAAACTATCTATGTACATGCTCATTTTTAATACATTGTTTTCCAATTTTGAAAAGTAAAAAAAAATCTCTAGGATTGAGTGAGTTAAGTAAGGATTGTTAGTATCATTATACCTATAATAGGTCATGATAGAGGTGGCACGTTTGATATAACAGATAAAGATATAACATTTCAAAAGCAAACGAAGTGTAACATCTTTTCCGCAGTACAACCACGTGGTTGGTTTGATTTTAGGCATTAGATTTAACGTTTTTGAACTAAAAAGAAATGCAAATTGACACATGTCAAACCAACAAGTACCGATGGTCTCGGCGCAGAATTTCTGAAGGAATTAATATAATGATAATAATAATAATAATAATAATAATAATAATAATAATAATAATAATAATAATAATAATAATAATAATAATAATAATAATAATAATATCAAAATCCAACATAATGGCATTTAAAATAAAAAGTAACCTCAATTTATATTACATAATATATCTCATCAGTAATGGGCTTAAATGGACCTAATATTCCATAAAAGCCCTTAAAATATCAGTAACAATATAATGGACATTACACATTGCATAATGTTTTACAAAAAGAATATTTAATGGGGAGAAACAGATAAAAGCATAGAAGAGATTTGTTTTTTCTAAAAATAAAAAAAATAAAAAACAAACAAAAAATCCACTCTTATTCTTGACATACTATGAATGCCCAGTCGGGGATGTATTTTAAAGCGAAAGGTTCCCTATCAAGGGCATTTTTAAATTCAGGAATATCTATATCATTTCTTGTTTTAAATTTAGGAGTGTTCCATATGTTCATGGTAGGGAATATAAAGGTATTCTAGAATAGAGTATCTTGAAATAAATATTTTGAATTCATCTCCACATATGAATGTAATTGAAGAATAACAAAAAGGCATTCGGTTTCAAGTTTTATTAAGACGGTAAACTATTTTATATAGATAGTATGCGTTTGGCTAAGAAGCTCACAACATTGCCATCCGGAAGTATAACGGACCAACACACAAAACTATGTGTAACCACGAACGTTTATAGTCTGGTTGATACAGTTTAGTGAGAATTATTTATAAACATGGATGGCAAAAAACAATAACAAAGACCTGAGTGACGTCAACTTCGTTCTATCTATAATTGAGTTAAAACAGCTCTCCTTCTTCTCTATTTCAATGTTGGGAGGCCCAGACATTTAAATCATTCTTTTTAGCAAAATATACCATGAGGACTCGGTCTAAAACAACAGAGTGCCTCAAAAATAAAGGACTCTATATTACATTTTTGTACTCCAAATATACTAAATAGATACTAAATAGATGAGCATCTAAGTGACCGAAGCTTATAAGTATAACCTCAAATGTTTTTGTTGGCCTTAGTTACAAGAATTTGTATTTGACGCTCAAAGTGTAAATTACAATAAAAAATAACACTTTCCAATACAAACCAAAAAGGCATCTGCATAATAAATATATTAGATTGGTTTTGTCTATATGCAAGACTTTACCTTTTGAGGTATTAAAGCTCAGTTACTATTTCTCACTCCAACAGACAAGTAAACAAGGCATGTATATCATTTTGCAAGACTTGAGAAAAGTTTGTAGCTGAATACAAATTTGTGTAATCAACAAATAATCTATATTTATAAGAAAATCTGTTAGGCAAGTCATTAATATACATTATAAAAAGGGGTGGTTCAAGCACCCTGGGGGACGCCACTCTTTACTTCACTCAAAGGTGATGACCAGTCTTCAACTACAACTCTCTGTTTATGACTTGTGAGAAAAGACATCATTCAGTCAATTATGTTATCACTAATAACATAAGCTTGTAATTCGATATCATAATCTTTCATGAGGCACAGAGTCGAACGATTTACAAAAGTCAAGGAGAATGGCATCAAACGTCATATTTTCCATCTATCAACTTAGTAAATTCTTCCATTACTCTAATTAATCGAATTGGCCGATAATTATTCACGTCTATTTTATCACCTTTTATGAATCGCTGTGATATGAGCCAATTTCCAATAATATGAAAAGTCTGATGTAGCTTAGGTTTTTAACAAAAGTAAATTTGTCAAATTGAAAGTTACTTAATTAGACAGTGACTTCCTATCTATCTCTTTCTCTCACCCTTTTCTTCTCCCTATCTCTCTCTCTCTCTCTCTCTCTCTCTCTCTCTCTCTCTCTCCTTCTATATATAAATATATATAAATATATATCTTTCTATCTATCCATCTATCTATCTATCTATCTATCTATCTATCTATATATATATATATATATATATATATATATATATATATATATATATAGAGAGAGAGAGAGAGAGAGAGAGAGAGCTCCCTCTAACATTCGATAACATACTTTAGATAACTTAAACGTACAGATGTAGGAGTTTGCAATTAACAATCTCATTGACTGGCCATCAATGAATGGCTTTCCTGTAATACGTGGTATTCACTAATTGTGCATTGTGAATGATAGTTATAGCAGCAGTATCATTCTTAGGTGTCGTAGTAGTAGTAGTAGTAGTTGTAGTAGTAGTAGTAGTAGTAGTAGTAGTAGTAGTAGTAGTAGGAGGAGGAGGAGGAGGAGGAGTTGTAGTAGTAGTAGTAGTAGTAGTAGTAGTAGTAGTAGTAGTAGTAGTAGTAGTAGTAGTAGTAGTAGTAGTCGTATTAGTAGTAGTAGTAGTAGTAGTAGTAGTAGTAGTTATAGTAATAGTAGTAGTGGTTGTTGTTGTTTTAAACGTAGCAGTAGTAGTAGTAGTAGTAGTAGTAGTAGTAGTAGTAGTAGTAGTAATGGTAGAACTAGCACTAGTAGTAGTAGTAGTAATGGTAGAACTAGCACTAGTATACGAGGAGGGAGGAGGAGGAGGAGGAGGAGGATAAGTTAGTCTTTGATAAGTAAAAAAATATTTTAATCATCCATCACTTTGTTTTGCCTTGCCTTCTCTATCTTTTGATTCGATAATAATTTATTTTCCTTTTTCCAGACACTGCAGTATCAACGTCTGCATTACCGTCACCAACAACTGAAGCAGTAGTAGCCCAACCTTCAACAACACAGTCAGACATTGGAAATATGAGCAACGCTGATCCAGTCACTCCATCGGATTTACCTTGTTTCGATATCAGTGGATTCTCAGAATCAGAAAAGGCTGACCTGATAGAGATTATAAAACCTCTTCAGCCTTGTCCAGATTCTACAACGTCATCACCGCCAGTTACAACACGGTCAGCAACACGAGTGACCAGTAATCTTGGAGGTATATACAACAGCGATGGAAATGCCCAAGACGAAACATCCCCGACGTTACCAACGCCTGCTACAACATCCAGTCTCCCGTGTATTGACATCAGTGGCATTGCAGAATCGGATAGAGCAGAGGCTATAGAGTTTATGAAACCTTTAAAGCCATGTCCTATAGTTCCTGGTGATACAACGCTCTTTACTACACAACCAACCACGAGTCAATCCCTGCCGTGCATCAACCTGGAAGGTGTCTCGACTTTCATGAGGCCAGTCATTCTTGCCGTCAACTGGCCAAGACAACCTTGCCCTCCAGGTTGGTTTGGTATGAAAGAAGAGTTCAATACGAAATTAAACTTTTATTCACTTCCTAGTCTAGTTTTCACCTCCTTCCGTTTGCTCCTATTTCTCCATATTCCATTTTGTTTTCCTCATCTTATGACTTTTCCACCTAATTTCCTACCTGTTATAATTGTTTTTATGTTTTTGGCCTCTTATTCCTTCTTCCTTGTTATTGTTGTTGTTGTTGTTGTTGTTGTTGTTCTTCTTCTTCTTCTTCTTCTTCTTCTTCTTCTTCTTCTTCTTCTTCTTCTTCTTCTTCTTCTTCTTCCTCTCCTTTTTATCACAAATACAATGATGTTCTCTATTTTAAAGATTTATTTTCTTTTCTATGATTTCAGCCTCTATAATATCAACATCATCACCGCCACCGACAACTGCAGCAGCAATACCCCCGTCTTCTACAAGCCAGTCAAACACTGGAAATGTGAGCAACGCTGATCCAGTCACTCCATCAGATTTACCTTGTTTCGATATCAGTGGATTCTCAGAATCAGAAAAGGCTGACCTGATAGAGATTATACAACCTCTTCAGCCTTGTCCAGATTCTACAACGTCATCACAACTAGTTACAACAGCGTCAGCAACAAGAGTGACCAGTAATCTTGGAGGTATATCCAACAGCGATGGAAATGTCCAAGACGAAACATCCCCGACGTTACCAACGCCTGTTTCAACATCCAGTCTCCCGTGTATTGACATCAGTGGCATTGCAGAATCGGATAGAGCAGAGGCTATAGAGTTTATGAAACCTTTACAGCCATGTCCTATAGTTCCTGGTGATACAACGCTCTTTACTACACAACCAACCACGACTCAATCCCTGCCGTGCATCAACCTGGAAGGTGTCTCAACTTTCATGAGGCCTGTCGTTCTTGCCGTCAACTGGCCAAGACAACCCTGTCCTCCAGGTCGGTTTGATATGAAAGAAGAGTTAAATACAAAATTTAAATATTTTTTCACTTCCTTGTCTAGTTTTCATCTTCTTCCGTCTGTTTCTTTTTCTCCATATTCTTCTTTGTTTTCCTCATGACTTTTCCATCTTCGTTACCGCCTCGTTTTTTGGGGGTTTTTTTTTTGGTTTTTGTTAGCCTCTTATTTCTTCTTCCTTGTTGTTGTTGATGCTGTTGTTGTTGTTGTTCTTCTTCTTCTTCTTCTTCTTCTTCTTCTTCTTCTTCTTCTTCTTCTTCTTCTTCTTCTTCTTCGTTTTCCCTTCTTCTTCTATTTATGACAAATACAATTTTGTTCTCTATTTAAAGCTATTTCATCGTAAGATTTGTTTTTCTCTTCTCTAATTACAGCCTCTATAATATCAACATCATCATCACCGCCACCGACAACAGCAGCAGCAATACCTCCGTCTTCTACAAGTCAGTCAGACACTGGAAATGTGAGCAACACTGATACAGTCACTCCATCAGATTTACCTTGTTTCGATATCAGTGGATTCTCAGAATCAGAAAAGGCTGACCTGATAGAGATTATAAAACCTCTTCAGCCTTGTCCAGATTCTACAACGTCATCACCACCACTTAAAACACCGTCAGCAACAAGAGTGACCAGTAATCTTGGAGGTATATCCAACAGCGATGGAAATGTCCAAGACGAAACATCCCCGACGTTACCAACGCCTGCTACAACATCCAGTCTCCCGTGTATTGACATCAGTGGCATTGCAGAATCGGATAGAGCAGAGGCTATAGAGTTTATGAAACCTTTAAAGCCATGTCCTATAGTTCCTGGTGATACAACGCTCTTTACTACACAACCAACCACGACTCAATCCCTGCCGTGCATCAACCTGGAAGGTGTCTCACTTTCATGAGGCCAGTCATTCTTGCCGTCAACTGGCCAAGACAACCTTGCCCTCCAGGTTGGTTTGGTATGAAAGAAGAGTTCAATACGAAATTAAACTTTTATTCACTTCCTAGTCTAGTTTTCACCTCCTTCCCTTTGCTCCTTTTTCTCAATATTCTTCTTTGTTTTCCTCATCTTATGACTTTTCCACCTATGATTTGCCTGTTATAATTGTTGTTTTTTTTTGGGCATCTTAATTCTTCTTCCTTGTTATTGTTCTTGCTGTTGTTGTTGTTGTTTGTTTGTTTTGTTGTTGTTGTTCTTCTTCTTCTTCTTCTTCTTCTTCTTCTTCTTCTTCTTCTCCTTCTTCTTGTTCTTCTCCTTCTTTTTTTTCGTCTTCTTCTTTTTCTATTTATCACAAATACAATCATGTTCTCTATTTTAAAATTATTTTCATTGTAAGATTTATTTTCTCTTCTCTGATTACAGCCTCTGTGACATCAACATCATCACCGCCACCGACAACTGCAGCAGCAATACCTCCGTCTTCTACAAGTCAGTCAGACACTGGAAATGTGAGCAACACTGATCCAGTCACTCCATCTGATTTACCTTGTTTCGATATCAGTGGATTCTCAGAATCAGAAAAAGCTGACTTGATAGAGATTATAAAACCTCTTCAGCCTTGTCCAGAATCTACAACGTCATCACCACCACTTACAACACCGTCAGCAACAAGAGTGACCAGTAATCTTGGAGGTATATCCAACAGCGATGGAAATGTCCAAGACGAAACATCCCCGACGCTACCAACGCCTGTTTCAACATCCAGTCTCCCGTGTATTGACATCAGTGGCATTGCAGAATCGGATAGAGCAGAGGCTATAGAGTTTATGAAACCTTTACAGCCATGTCCTATAGTTCCTGGTGATACAACGCTCTTTACTACACAACCAACCACGACTCAATCCCTTCCGTGCATCAACCTGGAAGGTGTCTCAACTTTCATGAGGCCTGTCGTTCTTGCCGTCAATTGGCCAAGACAACCCTGTCCTCCGGGTAAGTTTGGCAAGGGGTCATTCCGTCTTTGTCTTTTTATTCCTTAATATTTCTATCTATCTATCTATCTATCTATCTATCTATCTATCTATCTATCTATCTATCTATCCATGTCAATAGTCGTGTTATTAAACGTATTTCCCTCTAGTCTGCCTGTGTGATAATTTGCGCTGCCGAGGAAAAGTATAAAATTTGTTGAACCTTAGAATGGAAATCTTATATAATTCACAATCAACCCATTATAAATCTTGTATTTCAGAACAAAGCACTTCGGTCATGACAACATCTACGATCCCAGCAACAACATCAGAGTCAGGAATCGGGGACAACCCAGGAAGCACTATATCGCCATTACCATGCATAGACATCAGTGAGTTTCCAGAATCTGAGAAACCAGCAGTCATCAAAGCAATTAGCCCATTAAAACCATGTCCGGAATCAGCACCTTCGACAGATGACATAACCGGAACTCCAACACCAATCTTAACAGCCTCATCCACTGGTACAACAACTCCACCTTGTATAGATATAAGTCTTTTTCCTGACATTGAAAAGCCCGAAATTATCAAGTTTATTCACCCGTTAAAGCCATGTCCGGAAGGAATTAGCATTCCTGCGACAACCATTTCACAATTGCCTCCGCTAACATCAACTAGAAAATACCAGGGAGAAACAACACTAGACCCTGCTGTCACTACCCAAAAACCAGAGCCATCGCTTTTACCTTCTACTCTTCCCTGTATAGACATTAGCCACATACCACAAGATGTAAGGCCAGCCGTCAGTCAAGCAATGGCTCCTCTTTCTCCTTGTTTCATTGACCCTAATGCAACCCCATCACCAATTAACAACGACAATACAAACAGTGGCAGCGATAAGAATGACCCTTCGGGTTCTTGTATTGACCTCAGCATGTTTCCAGTGTTCTACAGATCAAAAATTGTTGATATACTGGCACCGTTGGTTATTTGCCCCATTACCCCACCCACCACTCAACCATCAGTCTCGACAACCACGTCATTACCTTGTATTGATCTGGAAGGAGTTTCTGCATTCCTCAGACCTGTCGTTCTGGCTCTCAACTGGCCGAGACAACCGTGCCCACCAGGTAACATTGACATAATTATTTATACTTTTTGCTAGAGGGGTTTGGGTCTTTTCTAAAAAATATTAATTACCAATATTGGGCGGCTTTAATCATTTTGTATCGGCAATATAGGTTTAAAAAACAACATTTATGGTAAAAACTTTTAATTATCTGTGTTGATACCCATTTTGCGACCTGACTTCAAAATATATAACAATCTTGTGGCAAACGTTCCACAAAAACTAATGAAGGAATAACCTCCATATTCTTCCCTCTTGTCAACATTGTACCGTAGTGTGTCACTACAGAGAGATTTTACGGCTTAGCTCACGGAATTTTTATTAGAACATTACAAATTTGAGAATCAAAATGTGATGACAAAATTGACCTTAAAAATTCAGAATTAGGATTAGACGTCTATAATTCAAAATTCACAAATCTTATCAAAAAAATCTCTCTGATGTGACATAATACATTTTCTCTGTGATAACTGTGGACATTTTCATACAATTTTATTGAATAGATCTTGAGAAACGTTTGACATAGAAAAATGACATATTGAGAAAATAGCAAAATAGCTTCCCGTTTTTCACTTTTCTTACTAAATGTACCATTTTCGACTGTGTTTTTCGTGCCTTTATAGTCTACTTTAAGAATTTGGACTTCAATTATATTATTTCTAAAATAACAAAATATCATGTTCCACCAAAATCTCAAAATCAATTTTTCGAGGGATTTTCCTAATAATTAGACCCAAATCGCCCCTCTTCTACCCTTTGATCATTTAGAATATTGTAATGATTGAACATAGAATAATAGTTGATTAAAGGTAAATGGAAAAAAATAACAATGTAAAAGTTCCAAACAAAATTGTACAAGACACATAATGAACGCCTCTACTCTTATATCTTTAAATTTTACGCAGTGTGTTACCGTTTAATACTACTTGTGGTGACAGGTTAATGGTTTTATCCCAAAACACTAAATATTTCTTATTAAAAAGAATTACGCCATTCCGCCACGGCTGAAAGAATAATCCATCAAACAAGATGTCCGACGTCAACAGGACTCACCCACGTTGTCCAAAATGAACAAACCGGGGTTAATAATCTTGCCCACGGAAAACAAGGAAAATGTCTGAAGCGCAGCTCGAACCCAGGACTTTCCGGGTCACAGTACAATGCCTTACTTTACCACTCGGCCATTTTGCTTCCCTATTTTCGTATGTTGTTGAAAAAAACTGGTAAACGCGCCCGGGGGAGACAAAGAAAAACACTCATAGACCAACTGAAGGGCTTCACCAACCTAACAATCCAAGAGCTGTTTGAAAAAGCAAGAGACAGGGAGGAATGGAGAGAGATAGTTCATGCAGTATCCGAAGCCTGGACCAGGCATGGAACCTAGAAGAAGATTTTCGTATAGATCTTATTTATTTTTGGAGACCCATTATTTCCAGTGGCGTGGCGTGCTTACAGTATAAGGTGATGCCAGAATCAGAAGAAAATGACTTAAAACATGCTATATTTTTCTTTCTAAAATCCTTGAAAAAGTTGTACTCAGACGTCTTTCACAACATCTCCATGAAAACAATCTATGGGAAAAATTTCAGTCAGCTTATCGTTCTTACCACAGCACAGAAACTGCTCTGTGCTGTGTTGCGAGTGATTTGCTTGATGTTTTAGATAAAGGTTCTGTTTCTCTTCTGACATTGTTAGACCTTTCGGCGGCGTTTGATACTATTGATCACGGTATTCTCATTAAACCTTTGGCTTGTCTGGGACTGTCTTGCAGTGGTTTGAATCTTATTTAGATGGCAGAAAGCAACAGGTTATGATTTTAGATAAACTTTCTCGTCAACATACATTGTCTTTTGGTGTTCCTCAAGGCTCTGTTTTGGGTCCAATTCTTTTTGTTTTGTATACTTCTCCATTATCTAATGTCATCACTGGTCATGGGCTGCGCTATCATCTCTATGCAGATGATACGCAACTTTATGCTACTGATAAAACTAAAAATCTCGAAAATATTGTGAAACGTGTGGAAGAATGTGTGACAGATGTGAAAGAGTGGATGGATGCAAACAAGTTGAAAATGAATGAGTCAAAAACAGAAGTGATGATTGTGGGAAATAGAGGGCAGTTGAAGGTGAATGATGGTCTTGAGATGTTGATTGGGGGTGAAAAGATCAAAGTTTCAAAGACTGTGAAAAATTTGGGTGTCTATTTTGATTCAGAAATGAAAATGTCAGCTCACATTTCTGCTCTCTGTAAATCTTTATACTTTCAATTGAAGAAAATCAGTTCGATCCGTCAGTATATTGCAATTGGAACATGTAAAACATTGGTTGTTTCCCTCATTTTTTCGAAACTAGACTATTGTAACTCGCTGCTTGTCAACTTGCCTCAGGCTTCTATTAAACAATTGCAACTACTGCAAAACAGTGCAGCAAGATTAGTTTTTGGCAAAAAAAAATTTGATCATGCAACCCCTTTGTTGGCCTCTCTCCACTGGTTGCCCATTGAAAAGCGCACATATTACAAAGCAGCGTGTCTTGTTTATAAGTGTTTGGCTGGTATAGCACCGGCATATCTCACAGATCACGTGGTCATGTGTAAATTTGAAAATTACACTTTAAGATCATATAATGACCAAACGAAAATTTCGGAAAAAAGATCAAGAACAAAATTTGGTGATAGATCGTTTGCTTGTTTCGGCCCCAAGATTTGGAATGAACTACCACGTGGTCTGAGGGAGTGCAAGTCTTTACCTACTTTTAAAAAGAATCTCAAGACACATTTTTACTGTATTTGTTTTTCTTGACTCTATATGAATCCTTGATTTGGCTATGAATTGTTATTAATGTTATTATTTTATTTTTTTATTTTTTCACTTAAAATTGATATTTATATTGTAAAGTGCCCAGAGCTTGTGTTTTACACGAGAATGAGCGCTATATAAATGTGTATTATTATTATTATTATTATTATTATTATTATTATTATTATTATTATTATTATTATTATTATTATTATTATTACTATATTTGTAAATAAAAAAGAAAGAAAACAAATATACAGGAAAAGACTTACTCAAAGAAGTAAGAGGCGATATTTACCATTTCTTAGTTTTATTTTATTTTTCAATGCTATAATCCATTTTTAAAAGATGGTTGTGATGCCAGGTACCAAATCAACCAATATAGCCACGCTCCTGATTATTTCATCAATACAATTTTGTCCCCAGCAACAGATGCGCCAACAACATTACCAACCTCTACCTCCCCATCCGATGGATCAGGGAACAGTGGTAATAGTGGTAGCGGTAGTAGTGGTGGTGGTGGCAATGGAGCTGGTGGAATCTATGGCACATCGGGAAATCTCTGTCATGGCTGTTTCGTTGTTGGAGATGTCGGCTACAATCCGTCCCCTTTCAACTGTTCATCTTTTGTTGTGTGTTCCAAACTCACCGGCTATTACAACTGGACACACGAAGTTGTCAATTGTTCCCCCGGATTGTTTTGGTCGCAAACGCTTTTAACGTGTGTTCAGCCTGAACGCTCTGATTGCCTTTCGAGTAAGTATACTGCTGGTACTTTTACCGTTGTATCGGTAATAAGTGTACAACCGGAAGGACATCCTCAACAAATAGTCCATAAACAGTCAACAACGGGCAACTTTTAATTACTTTTGCGTTTGTAACAATTCAAAACGTTGTAATATATATATATATATATATATATATATATATATATATATTAATTATCGCTATGCTTTGAGATCTAGACTTTTAACTATAAATATAAGTTGATATTATATATTGATAAGTACAAACATATAAAATGTTAGTTCAAGGTTGAAGACTTGACTAATATATGTACATAAAATTATGTCATAGTTCTCCATAGAAGAAGAAGAAGAAGAAGAAGAAGAAGACGAAGAAGAAGAAGAAGAAGAAGAAGAAGAAGAAGAAGAAGAAGAAGAAGAAGAAGAAGAAGAAGAAGAAGAGGAGGAGGAGGAAGAAGAAGAAGAAGAAGAAGAAGAAGAAGAAGAAGAAGAAGAAGAAGAAGAAGAAGAAGAAGAAGAAGAAGAAGAAGAAGAAGAAGAATGCTTCATCTTATCTTGTCTCATCCATCGTAAACCACAGCTACTTGCCTGGACGTCAACAGTACAGCCACATCGGGCACTTCCGCCAACTGTCCACTCTACTACCAGTGTGATAACGGTACACTCTACTCAAAGTGTTGTCCTGACGGTCAAGTTTTCCACCACGGACAATGTACGCTTGGAGTCAACTCCGGATGCCAGGGCACCTGTATTGGAGGGAATACAAATAGGGATGCAAGAATAGTAGAGTTTGAAGTTGACATACAGAATCAGGAAGGTGAAGAATCTCTCTCTCTCTCTCTCTCTCTCTCTCTCTCTCTCTCTCTCTCTCTCTCTCTCTCTCTCTCTCTCTCTCCCTCCCTCTCTCTCTCTCTTTTCTCTCTATATCTCTCTCTTTCTCTTTCTCTCTTCCTCTCTCTCTCTATCTCTATCTCTCTCTCTCTTTCTTTCTTTCTCTATCTATCTATCTATCTATCTATCTATCTATCTATCTATCTATCTATCTATCTATCTATCTATCTATCTCTATCTATCTCTCTCTCTCTATCTATCTATCTATCTATCTATCTATCTATCTATCTATCTATCTATCTATCTATCTATCTATCTATCTATCTATGTCTCTCTCTCTATCTATCTATCTATCTATCTATCTCTCTCTCTCTCTCTCTCTCTCTCTCTCTCTCTCTCTCTCTCTCTCGGGTTTTGCCAGTATATTACGGGGTTTTTGTCATTACAAGACATAATTATACTGAGTAATTCCAAAACGCATGGACCATGAAGGGAGCTACACGTAGACATATTCTTAACACAGCATTTACATTTATTCTCTTCCTAGGTCATAATCTTCAAGCAAAGTTCTTGTCGTTACTCTAAAAAGTGTCGGCTATTCGTCTATCTTTTGCCAAAAATGAACTCGGCATGGTTTGAAAATATTCTATTTCAAAAGCCTGGAGTCTCATCTTCTTCTTCTCCTTCTTCTTCTCCTTCTCCTCCTCCTCCTCCTGCTCCTTCTCCTCTTCCTCCTCCTCCTCCTCCTCCTCCTCCCGCTGCTGCTGCTGCTGCTGCTGCTGCTGCTGCTGCTGCTGCTTGAGCTGAATAAATGTGACCTAACGTCTCAAAACGGTATTAAGTCCGGATGATTAAGATGCTGAAAACTGAGTTTGTAGCCAGAAATATCAGACTTTCGTTGAGTTTATATACTTTATTGAGGAGAATGAATAGCATATTTTAGAGTGCTATATACCAATCATGCATATTTTCGACCAGTTCAGCTTTATTTTGACTTTTTAGCATCTGGTTAATCCCGACATAATACCGTTTTGAAACGTTGGGTCACAAATAATAGCATCATTGTTACCATTTATCCATATTATTATTTTAGACATTTATTTGCCTATAATAAGTAATATTCACTTTATTTTAATCCCTCCAGACAGCGATACAGATTGTCTTAGGACTCGAGAAGTGTCTTCAGACAATAGATTATACGAGACATATTCGGAAGACGGAACTTGGAGTGTGTCCATTTGTCCCGTGCACACATTATTTGATAACACAACGTGTTCTTGTGTTCTAGATCCGTCTGTACAAAAGCTAGGTCTGTAATAAACTGGCATCAAATACAAATTAGGATGCCAGAATCATTCATATTATAATATACTAACGAAAGAGTGAAAATGGAGAGGCTTCGTATGGGAACAAAACGGACAATGGACGTTTCGGGTACAAACCCTTCGTCAGTACAAGATTACACAAATTAACATGGAAAATAAATAAAATAAAGCAAAATGCAAAATAACTTGTATCGTCTGTACTCAATGGTGGTTGTAGCCATTTTCACTCTTTCGTTGGTATTTTCAAGAGCACCGGCTTCTGGCAGCCCCTACCGTTTTCATATTATATAATATGAGATCCAGTTTCAGAAAGATAGGAAATAATCATAATGACCGTAAAAACGCCCATTCACCTATTGTATCTGCACATAAATATGCACAAACATTGAAATACACAGATATGCGCACGCGGTCAATACAGAGAAAAAGAGAATGAGTGAGAAAGAGAGAGAGAGAGAGAGAGAGAGAGAGAGAGGGGGGGGGAGGGAAGGGATAGAGAGATAGATAGAGAGAGAGAAAGAGAGATAGATAGATAGATAGATAGATAGATAGATAGATAGATAAATAGATAGATAGATTGATAGATAGATAGATAGATAGATAGATAGATAGATAGATAGATAGATAGATAAATAGATAGATAGATAGATTGATAGATAGATAGATAGATAGATAGATAGATAGATAGATAGATAGATAGATAGATAGATAGATAGAGAGTGGGAGAGAGAGAGAGAGAGAGAGAGAGAGAGAGAGAGAGAGAGAGAGAGGTCTGCAACCATTATGCAGTTTGTAATGGGTTTTAACTTTGACAATGTTTTTTAATCACCGAGTGTAATGTGATATTCCAAATATATATATATATATATATATATATATATATATATATATATATATATTTAAAAATGGTAAGTAAAATTACTACCATATCTTCGTGTGAAGAGAATCACCCAATACAATATCGTCACCCTATAGATTTGCCTCAATTTACAAGGACTGGTTGTGATCCCGTCTTCAATTTGACCGTGGAGAACCAACAACTGATCGACCACGCCCAGAGTCTTTGGGTTGCAAGCAGAAACGCTTTTATTGACGGTAATGATAATAATAATAATAATAATAATAATAATGATAATAATAATAATAATAATAATAATGATGATAATAATAATAAAAATAATAATGATAATAATAATAATAATAATACAGCGCTCATTCTCGTGTAAACACAAGCTCTGGGCACTTTACAATATAAATTATCGATTTTAAGTGAAAAAAAAATAATAATGATAATAGTTCATACCCAGATCAAGGATTCATAGAGTCTATAAAAACATCGAGTGTAATGAAAAGATGACGGTAAGAGACGCCTTTAACCCTCTCCTTACCACCTACAGCAAAATCGTCACATTTGTTACGACACAATATACATTTTTTTTATTATTCAGATTTATTTTGTACATGACAAATATCGAATAATGATCATTGTTTAATTAATAAGAAAATATATATTTTTTTGTAGAGAGCTTGAATCATTTTTTTTTTCTTCTGCTGGGTAAGTCTGCCATTTTTGGGAAAATACTGAAAAAGATCGGTAAGGAAAGAGATAAAGTACCAAACTGATTCAACAACATTCTTTAGATAGCTTCCTATCCATGTCCTATCTCCAATGTAGGGAATGAGATTAGCGGAAGAGTAGCGTCCCTTGATTGGAGGTCACGGCGGTAAAGTTATTAGAGAGAGAACGTCATGTTGGTTGTGCGCATGCGTCCTCGCTTCCGGTGAAAGCGGCATGAGACACTTCACCGAAAGCGAGGACAAGAGAGACGCATGAGCAAAACCATTTTGACGTTCTCTCTGTAAGGTGACGGACGTCCAATCAAGGGACGCTACTCTTCCGCTAATCTCATTCCCTAATTCTTAAAAACTAAGACTTGGAGATGTATGACCAAGTAGATATAACTAACGATTTCTCTGTGATAAATTAGTGATTTAATAATTGATAAAAGGTCATTGGCTTTCAATGGCCGACTTAATCCTCTCCTGACCGTCACATTTCTTACGATACAACCAACATTTTTCTTATTCAAATTTCTCTTGTACATCATAAAATTTCAAGAAAATGAACAGTGTATTGTAGAGCATGTTTAGCTAAAGAATTAGATATCTATGGCATGAACTTTACTGCAATTGTGTTTGAGTGATAAAAATATATTTTTTGTGTTAGTCGGGTGTGAGGTTTTGGGGAAAGTCTTGAAAATGGCTGGGAAGGAGAGGGTTAACCCTCTCCTTACCACCCATAGGAAAATCCTCACTTTCGTTACGATGCAACCAACAAGTTTCTCATTCTGATTTCTCTTGTACATCACAACATTTAAAGAAATGCTTTGATATGACAGCTATAAGTACTAAACACTGTGTTGTAGAGCTCACTTGTTACTTTTCTGGTTGAGTAAGAAAAGTCTATTTTTGTGTTAGTTGGGTATGAAGTTTTGGGAAAATCCTGAAAATGGCTGGTAAGGTGAGAGTTAAATAATGCACACATGACTCTAGATTCTAGCTGATTGTGACTTTATTGTAATAATTACACGCGTGTCTACTTGTAATTATATATAGTCGTAGTTCTCAAGGGAAAAACAATAATGCATACTCAATTTTCATAATTTGTGTTGTTTTGGTTTTCTTGAAAAATGTTTTTCGATTGGTATGCTATGTAGTTTTCTTTTCTTGTTTCATTCTTAATGTTGTCATTCGTCTCTCAAATGTTCATTTGAGTTATATGATATAAATGATAAATATATTATATGAACCACACTCAACACGAAAAATGAGATGTACGGTACGTGTCCATATCGCCGGAAGTTCTTGTTAATCAACTACAAACCGAAACCACTTCAACAAACAACAACAGTCAACAAACCAACTCAGTCTCAGTCCTGACGATGGCCAATTAGGCCTAAAACATTAATGTAGACTGTCTCAAACATTGTGAAATATTAAAATAATAATTCGCTCCATTACTACATGTCGAGCACTTTTCGTACCATATTTGTATCAAACACGATGCAATATATATATATATATATATATATATAGATAGATAGATAGATAGATAGATAGATAGATAGATAGATAGATAGATAGATAGATAGATAGATAGATAGATAGATAGATAGATAGATAGATAGATAGATAGATAAATAGATATAGATCGACGGCAAAGAAATATTTGGGGCGGCCTTGGCCGAATATATCTCTGCTGTCGATCTGGTTTTTTTCTTAGTAATGTATTTATGTTTTCATTGTTTTGTTTTGTTTTTGTTTTGTTTTTTTGTTGTTGTTTGTTTTGGGTTTTTTCTGTTTGTTTTTTTTTTGTTGGAAGAAGAAGGGTTTTGATACCGAAACGTTCCGTGTTTGGTATTTTGTTATTTTGTGAAGCTGTTATATTCATGTTTTGTCTTAGTATCCCTTTGACTTCCTTTGTGTTTCATTTATCAATTCATTGAATTTCCCTAGGAAACGCCTGCTTCAACCCTCGAAACAACGCCCATCTACTGGTTCCGGCTCTCAACAATTTCGATTACGGCAACGCCATGGCCATCTCTGTGACATTCCAAATTGGAGACAATTTTGATTCTAACCAGACAGCCATTCTCGGAAATTGTGCTCCAGGTATATTAATATTCACATTTTGACATCTATAACCATCTTATATTATAGTTTAGTTGAAATTCATGAGGTAATTATACTTAACATTTGCGCAGTATATGTAATAAATAATAATGTGGAATTGAATGTAAGCTTCAATTGAATTACAAAAACAGATAAAATGATCGTTTCGGGTTTTCCCCTTTATCAACAAAACAGGATGAATGAAACACCACAGATGAATGAGATGATGCAGTAGTGGCGTTACGCCACTATCACATTATCTCATTCATATGAGATCGGAACACTATCGGAACAATGGCGGACGCCCGTATGAAATATTTCCCCGGCGAGCATAAAAGCGTACCCAGAGGGAAAAAAACATAAATTTGATCATGTTTTGACTTTTACACATTCTGATCACAAGGCATATGAAAAGTTCCAGCCAGCATGAAGAATAAAAAGTAATTATTTTCTTTGTTTAGAACCAAGATGGCCGCCGTTGCCGGGCGGCGTGACATCAGACTACTGAATCCAATTATGTTATATTTCAAAACAATAAGACATGACCCAAACGATATATATTCACGATATAACAGTGCGGCAGTTACCTTTAACTTATTTATAATTTGTTCACAGATGCTCACCATAATGCCTCCGTTTATATCGGCGTGGAAAGGGACATCACGGGAGCTCTATCCGTCATTGGTTACATCAGAACTCATAGGTCGAGTACACCCTATACTCTAAGGCTTCCTATAACGGTATGGCTACAGTATTCATCTGCTTTACATTTATTTAGTTCTTGAATATTCAAATGAATCCCTCGTATATGTGACTCACCGTCCCTAAACGGTATTATGTCGGGATGACTCGGGTGCAAAAAAATTGAATTTATTGACAAAAACATGAAAATTGGGGTTTGTTTGGATTTGTTATGTAAGAGAATGAAGATAATTTCTCACAATGCAAAAGCTCAAAAATTGCTATTTACTATCAATTTAATTCTAAAGTCACTTTTCGGGGTCCAATTCATCCCGGCACAATACCGTTTCGAGACGAAGTGTCACACAGGCAAAGTTTGTATTGCCATAAAATAAGCCTTGATTGCTACCGCAATTTAATAATTATAAAATATTTATTTTTGGTTTTTGTTTACAACACTAAATTGGCCCCTGGGTTGTATAAAGATCCAGCAATGACGTCAGGCGCATTCCATGCTTTCTTGTATTTTCAATATTTCGTCACAGAAAAAATAAATAAACTGAAAGCAATATGTATGGTGTTTATCTTTTTCAAAATAAAAACAAGTAAAATCTGATAACAACAAGTAACATCTGATAACAACAAGTAACATCTGATAACAACAAATAACATCTGATAACAACAAGTAACAGCTGATAACAACAAGTAACATCTGATAACAACAAGTAATATCTGATAACAACAAGTAACATCTGATAACAACAAATAACATCTGATAACAACACGTAACAACTGATTAAAACAAACAACAACTGATAACAACAAAAAACAACTGCTAACATAAAATACTTTGATTCTAGCCCCAAAATTCAATATTCATGAGGACAACGAGGCCACAATCCTACGAGTTTATCAGCATAAATAAATAACGAGAGAAAGAGAGAAAATCAACTAATTCCGGTATTAATTTGGAAGGCCCACGATTAAGATCTAAGGAAAGGTAAATGTCAAAGTTATACGAATGTCACAATTTAAGGGGGGGGGGGGGTTATTTGGTTTTCTAAATGTATGAATGATGTATGAATGTAGGCATGCATATACGATGGTATGCTGGTGTGTATGTATGTCTGCATGTATGTATGTATATGTGTATGTATGTACGCTCATTTCTTTTATATACATGTGTAGTAACAATGTGCAAGCGGGTATGTTCGTGTATGGCCGTGTCTGTAATGTAAACGTGTTGATGTTCATACCATGAACCAAACTGAGCATTGTTTACCTCACATGAATTGCCTTTTATTTGGACAATAAAGATTATTATTATTACATTGTATTATTATTATTATTAAATATTATTTTTGTTTGTTGTATTTATTTTTAAAGCTTGAGTATCTAAAGTTACTCACGTCATTGATGTCAATGACGTAAGTAACTCACGTCATTGACATCAATGACGTAAGTAACTCACGTCATTGACATCAATGACGTAAGTGACTTTAGTTACTCAAGCTTAAAAAATAAATACAGCAAACAAAAATAATATTTAGAAAACCAAATAACCCCCCCCCCCCTTAAATTGTGACATTCGTATAACTTTTATATTTACCTTTATCGGAGATCACACCGACAAAATACCCTTTTGAGACGATTGGTAACATTTCTGATTATTTCTTTCCAAACGATTTTTTGGATTAGTGATTTTCGGTTTAACTGCATCTCATTGTAATAAGTACAAGAGTTTATCGGTTAATCTGTAAGACAAACAATTTATCATAAAATAATTATGCCTATTGCGCCACGACATCATAAGATATCGTCGCCTAGGCATTCCACGAAGGAATATAGATAACTCATCAAACAAGATGTCTGATGTCAACAGGAATCACCCATGTTGTCACAGTGAGATATCGTCGCCTAGGCATTCCACGATGGAATATAGATAACTCATCAAACAAGATGTCTGATGTCAACAGGAATCACCCATGTTGTCACAGTGAGATATCGTCGCCTAGGCATTCCACGAAGGAATATAGATAACTCATCAAACAAGATGTCTGATGTCAACAGGAATCACCCATGTTGTCACAGTGAGATATCGTCGCCTAGGCATTCCACGATGGAATATAGATAATTCATCAAACAAGATGTCTGATGTCAACAGGAATCACCCATGTTGTCACAGTGAGATATCGTCGCCTAGGCATTCCACGATGGAATATAGATAATTCATCAAACAAGATGTCTGATGTCAACAGGAATCACCCATGTTGGGGTCATTGGGGGTTAATAATCTTGCTCAAGGAAGAAAAAAAACGAAAGTGCCTGAAGCGGGGCTCGACCCCGAGTCATCTGGATCACAGTGCAATGCCTTAACCACTCGGCCACTTCGCCCCCCGTTTATGTTGTATACGTATAATTATTATTTTGAGTGTATCTAATTGAGAAAACGTTAATTCATGACTGTTATTTTTCTACATTATATATCTTTCCCGATTTTACAATGTAATTAGTTTATAACAACTATTTTATGATTACATAATAAAATATGATTCTTATGACAAACATTTTCTCCAGACTGAAAGGACAACAGTAGAGCTCGTCTACACAGGATCTGTATTGTATCTTGGCGTGGGAGATGTTGTGGCTGCCGTTAGTGCAAGAGGTAAAGAAACGCACTATAATAATTAATAATACAATGATGATATGATGATAATGATTAATGATGATGATGATGATGATGATGATGATGATGATGATGATGGTGATGATGATGATGATGATGGTGATAATGATTAATGATGATGATGATGATGATGATGATGATGATGATGATGATGATGATGATGATGATGATGATGATGATGATGATGATGATGATGAATGATGATGATGATGATGATGATGATGATGATGATGATGATGATGATGATGATGATTTATATGATGATGATGATGAGATGATGATGATGTATGATGATGATGATGATGATGATGATGATGATGATGATGATGATGATGATGATGATGATGATGATATGATGATGATGATGATGATGAGATTTATGATGATGATGATGATGATGATGAGATGATGATGATGATGATGATGATGATGATTAATGATGATGATGATGATGATGATGATGATGATGATGATGAGATGATGATGATGATGATGAGATGATGGATGATGATGATGATGGATGATGATGATGATGATGAGATGATGATGATGATGTGATAGATGATGATGATGATGAGATGATGATGAGATGATGATGATGATGATGATGAGGAAAATGATGATGATGATGATGATGATGATGATGATGATGATGATGATGATGATGATGATGATGATGATGATGATGATGATGATGATGATGATGATGATGATGATGATTATGATGAGTGATGATGATGATGATGATGATGATGATGATGATGATGATGATGATAATGATGATGATAGGTGATGATGATGATGATGATGATGATGATGATGATGATGATGATGATGATGATGATTGATGATGATGATGATGATGATGATGATGATGATGATGATGATGATGATGATGATTGATGATGATGATGATGATGATGATGATGATGATGATGATGATGATGATGATGATGATGATGTGATGATGATGATGATGATGATGATGATGATGATGATATGATGATGATGATGATGTATGATGATGATGTGATGATGATGTGATGATGATGATGATGATGATGATGATGATGATGATGATGATGATGTGATGATGATGATGATGTATGATGTGATGATGATGATGATGAGATGATGATGATGTGATGAGATGATGATGATGATGATGATTGTGATGATGAGATTAATGATTGATGATGATGATGATGATGATGATATGATGTGATGATGTGAGATGATGATGTATTGATGATTGAGATGATGATGAATGATGTGATTGTGATGGAATTATGAGATGAGAGATGATGGTGAAAATTTTTGTGGTGTAAAATGTTTACTAAACAATATTAATTATTTGGCTTTTTGTATGAACTTGATGTCCAACATTTTAATACAAATGAAAAAAATCTGACATAATTTTAAAAGAAAAATCAGGTTTGTAATGTAATAGTAAAAGCAGCTATGTTCGGAGAAATGCAAAAGTTTGAGGGTTTTTTGTTCCAAATATTTTCAACTTTAAAAAAATACTAAAATAATTATGATTTATCAGGTTCGTGCACAGGGCCACGGAATGTTTATGAGAGATGTTTTGAAGATATTAATTTGGAATCTATAAATAACATTTGTTGGTTCCATGGTTTTATTTCGGGAATATCCAAAAAACCCAGGCAGGAATGATGGCACGATGACTTGGGATGAAATTAGATTATTTGGATGTTAATTTATTGGAATTTATTATCTTATGCTGCTGGTTCGAACATTGTGCTGATCATTTTTGATTTTATGTTGGAATTTGAGAAAGAAATATTGACCATATAATAATAATAATAATAATAATAATAATAATAATAATAATAATAATAATAATAATAATAATAATAATAATAATAATAATAATAATAATAATAATAATAATAATAATAATAATAATAATGATAATAATAATAAAATAACATAATAAAATATAATAATAAATAATAATAATAATAATAATAATAATAATAATAATAATAATAATAATAATAATAATTAATAATAATAATAATAATAATAATGATAATAATAATAATGATAATAATAATAAAAATAAAAATAATAATAATAATAATAATAATAATAATAATAATAATAATAATAATAATAATAATAATAATAATAATAATAATAATAATAATAATAATAATAATAATAATAATGATAATAATAATAATGATAATAATAATAAAAATAACAATAATAATAATAAAATAATAAATATAATAATAATAATAATAATAATAATAATAATAATAATAATAATAATAATAATAATAATAATAATAATAATGATAATAATAATAATAATGATAATAATAATAATAATGATAATAATAATAATAATCCCAAGGGGCTTAGATCGAAATGATAAAACAAATACAATATTGATTTTTTATTTTATTTTCGCTATTCTACTCTCCAGGTCGAATTCCTCGCCTACAGAGTGACCTCCTCATCGCACACCCTATCGACCAAGAAGATGATTATTTCGATGGATGCATACACCAAGTAAGGCGTTTACACACTTTTAAAAGATACAATAAGATAAGTCCAGGCTAGAATTGAATATAAAATAGCCCTTATCTGCTTTGGTGTATTTGAGTCTTCTTTTCCTCTTTACATTCAACACTTACTCCAACCATACGTACCTCTGAGAAATCTTAGATCCCACGATTCAAAATTGTTAGCATCTCCTAAAACTAAACTTAAGTATTTTGGTGATAGGTCTCTTATGAAATTCGGACCCACGATTTGGAATGATCTCCCTCAATCTGTGAGATTCTCGAGCTCAATAGACATTTTCAAAAAAGCCCTGAAAACACATCTTTTCAGGAAATATTTGCTTAATTGAACTTTAAATGTATTGTATATGACATTTATATTGATGACGTATTGATGCCCTTTTATGCTCTTAATTGGTTTGATACCTTAGTTTGTTTTTTTTTTTAAAGCGCTTTGAGGTTTCGACGAAAGGCGCTATATAAATATGCTTATTATTATTATTATTATTATTATTATAAAATACAGGTTTTAAATCATCTACATGACATGACGGTTTCATGATCAGACCAATCAATGGGAGGCCTTCCGAAAGCTCCTACATCCCCAGTATTCTTGTTTTTTTTATATAATGTTCTAGTAGGGGGTTTGGGAGGGGGGAAGCTTTTAGACCTGTCATTTGTAATTCTACCAATCCTCACAATAGTATCAGCCTAAAAAGGACATCAACATCACACATTAGTTCATCAGTTATAATGCATTTAAGCTAAATGTCTTGCTCTTCAACTTTAATTTTCACTTTCATCTCTCCACTTCAAGTAATTTCTTAATTCAAAATGCAAACGTCTTTTGTGGAACAGTTGGGAGATTGCCAGGCTTTCAAAAAAATGTATTCAACACAACTGACTACTGACTGACACCTCGAATCTATCAAAGTCTTTCCTCTTTTGCCAACCACTGCAACATTCCTGAATATTTAATATTTAAACGTCGTCATTCTTCACCACAAAGGAGCATCTGGGACCTTTTTATGTAGGCCGACTAGCGCCAAGTCTCTGATTTAAGTCAAGGACTTGAAAAAAAAATCGTTATTTATGTGAGCTGACCCAGCAAGTCCCAGACTAAAATCAAGGCACATTCGGAATAAGTTTTGCCAAGTTTCAGTCCCTTGCTCGGGTCGGACTCACAGAGTTCTACTATATATTAGAGGCGGAACTCGGCCTTCCACCATGTGATCATATGAAACCACTAGCGGGGAGGAAAGGGTGGGAATGGTATTGTGTCGGATTAAGGTGATGACGGAAAGAGACAGGTGAAAGATGCCAGTTTGGCTGTCGGACTTCATCGTTAGTCTCAGACGAGTTACTAGGATACAGAATAGCGTCGACAAGATAGCAGCTATTGTGAGATTTAGCGCTTTGATTTGGAAGGAAAATAATTCGGTTACGAATGACAGAGGCAAAACGTGTCCTGTTGCTATTGGCACTGGCTTAAAAAACTGTAAGATAAGTACGTATCGTCAAAAGTACACATTTTTGTGATTATAAACAAAACAAAAAGAAACCCCCGATTTAATCGGGCTCGGGAGTTGCGAGTGAACGGAGACTCGGAAGTCGAAGGGTTCGCTTCAAAGAACAATTTTTTTTTTAAAGATTAGAAGTATAATAGATACAAAACGTATTTTTGCTGGCATTGTAACTGACTGAAATAATGTGATTCATCAGAACATACTTTCTGTTTTGTTTGTTTGATTGTTTTTGGTTCAATTTTTCGAGTTTCAATGACACTTTCATTGGCCTAAATATAGAATTGACAGTCGACAGTCAATATCACGTGACTTGATTCATCGTTTGGCTATGACAAAAGTAAGTTCAAATATGAAACGGAACGAGATATATCTATACCGGGTGTGTTGCTAATTTCCTCTTGGGAAATCCTTTGCGTTGAAAGTATGAATACTGTTGTCTTACTTGATGTTATCAGCACAAAATAACCGACTTAGTCGACGTCCTTACAACGCCCACTTCTAGGCAAGAGCCTAGCTCGTCTGAGACTAGAAAAGGTTAATAAAATTCGATTTTTTTAGGCACTTGCTTCGCTCAAGTTTAAGTCTATTACCTTTTATTAGCAATGTTATTGTAAAATATTTTCAGTATTATTATTATTATTATTATTATTTCTATTATTATTATTATTATTTCTATTATTATTATTACTATTATTATTATTATTATTATTATTATTATTATTATTATTATTATTATTATTATTATCAGCACTATTCGTTCTCTTTCTCTCTTTTCTTTAATATAGGTATTGGTGACGAAATGCCTATTGTAACAAAGACTGGAAAACTTAGTCCGCTCAGAGACTGGGTATTATTGAACATCATTGAAAGCACCAGAGATCCGAGATAAACTTGTTCTCGCAATACTTGGGGCTACCTTAGTGGACGTACGTGTGCTTGACAGCTGAGTGTGTAGATGGTCAATTTGTATTTATTTGATCAAGACCTCTTTTAGAACTTCACAAGAAAAAAAAAATGAAATCAGCCGATGGCATAAAATAGAGGTCGTGGATAATACGTGACTTTGCGAGATAATTTTTAAAAATTGATTAAATTAAATACATACATAAATAGATGAATAAATAAATTAATGTTGATGGTGGTGATGATGATGATAATGGTGATGATGATGATGATGATGATGATGATGATGATGACGATGGTGATGATAATTGAATACCATACCTTTTTAAGGATTCAATAATTGACTCCAGTCAATCAAATATAAAGTACTTGTTTTTCATAGAAGTCGAGTTATCCCCACATGTAATAAAACTTCAAAACTAATATTTACAGATGATGTGAGAATTTGTTATAAACCCTTCATTAATACATTGTGATGTTTTAAATAATTCATGATTTCTAATAAAACCACTTTAAACAAAATTTATGAGAACATAATTTGCCTCTTGCAAACTTATTTGTGATTCACCGTCTCAAAACGGTATTATGCCGGGACGAATTAGGACTCCAAAAAGTGAATTTGTAAACAAACTGATAAGAAATAGGACCTTCGCGTTTATTGCAATGCAAGAAACAGGATTTATTTTCCATCATGGCGGCCATACATTAACCCCAAGTTTCATATTTGTGGCTATAAATTCAATTTCCATCATCTAGTCCGTCCCGACATAATACCGCTTTGATACGATGGGGCACATTTGGTCAATATTATTTTTATTAATTCAGTCAGATTCACCAATAACATGACGGGATAAAACACTGATCTTGATTTCTGAAATCCCCTTTTCCTTCTTCGGTAAAATAATACAATGTGTATCATCGTCCCTGGATGAAAACTGAGCGTGTATGGGCCCTCTACTCAGAGCCCAGCCAGTCGCTCATGTCAAAATTCTTAGTCTTAGTCTTATCTAATTACTCTTGTTTCCTTTTTCTTTTCTAAAATCTTAAAGTTGTATTGAACTGCTGCCGCTACCAATACAATTATTGTTATTATTACTACTGCTACTACTACTACTACTACTACTAATACTACTAGTACTATGACTATCATCATCATTACTACTACTACTACAAGTACTACGACTATCATCATCATTACTACTACTACTGCTACTACTACTACTACTACTGCTACTAGTACTAGTACTATGACTATCATCATCATTACTACTACTACTACAAGTACTACGACTATCATCATCATTACTACTACTACTACTACTACTACTACTACTACTTACACTACCACTACTGTCCACTCCGGATAATCGCAACACCTTGGGATCCGCGAAAATGTTGCGATTGACCGAAGTTGCAATTAAATGAAGTTGCGTTTCCAGTCCACTATCACAACATTTTACACATAATATATGGTAAACTCAAACCAGTTGTTGTAAATATTGTTCTTAGTCCACCACATACTGAACAATATGATTGAATTAAAAACCACATGGCAGCCCTGTATATATTTTTTTTTCAAACAAAACCAGCTTCGACATCTTGTTCAGATTTGAATATCTTTCGCTTTGTGTTCTCAACATGTTTAAGATTCAAAGAGATTAGCCGTGATGAGAGACTATAATAAGCTCTCATCAAACTCTTAGGTCACAAAGTACAGTTGTCAATCCCAAAACAAAGGATTCTCTTTACGACTGTCATTGTCTTCCTGTTGTAAAAACTGTACCCAGCCCCCTTGCCTCCTATTTAATGGCCATAGATTACATCACGAATCCATACGGCAAAGCCAGCCCTCTTTTGTCTCTAACAAAATGGTGACCCACTACTGTAGCATTAAACCCCACTCACTCTCGATTTTTTAACTTGTCACGATTTCTTCCATGATGAAATTTAATCATGATATTTTGTTTGACATCAGACATCTTGTTTGATGAGTTATCTATATTCCTTCCTGGAATGCCTTGGCGACGATATCTTATGATGTCGTGGCGCAAAAGGCATAATTTTTTTATTTTTTTATTAGAGTATATTAGTATATTAATGTTGTTTTCGATAAGATTAATGTAAAACCAAACTCAAATGTTTTTCACTATTTTATTTGCCTGGCAAATTAATCATTTGAAAAATAAACTTTTGGTATGAAATACATGTCGGCAATAGTGCATAATATTTCTCTTAATAAACAAAAGAAAAAAAAAATATTTGGAAAAATTATTTTTTAATTTTGAATCGAAACGAGGGGAAATATATAACAAAATATACCTTTTTTGATTGTTCTTCAGACTTCAGACAAAAAGAATTTTCCTAGTGATACAGTGTAATAAATAAATTTTTAAAATTGAGCGCAATATCCACTAAATGTGCTCAAAGCGCTTTACAAGGGGTCCCTAGTCAACAGCAACATTTAACACGAAGGACCTGGCATGCCGCCTGTTAGGCGATATTACAATTTTTCGGATAAAGACACCGCTGTTAATGGCCAGGTACTCATTTTACACCTGAGTACAGTGAGAGAAAGTGAGTAAAGATCCTTTTCCAAGGACTCAACTATGCGCCGAGCGCGAGCCTCGAACCCAGGACCTTCCGATCCGAAGTGAGTGTCACACCACTAGACCACATAGCCGCACTGATTATCCGCAACTGATCTACCCACGAAATGTTTTGCTTTGTTGAGGATCTCGTGTATTACTGTGATATTCAACAACACACAATTTACCCCTCTAATAAATAGAGGTGCCTAACTGAGTCAATAAAATTTTGGAATCCAGAACATATTTTATCGTTTCCTAAAGTAGAAATCTGTTGTTTGTTTGTTTTTAAGGGTTTTATGGCGCTTGCAACACATTTAGGTCATATCAGCGCCAGTAAAAAGGAAGGAAATGGGACAGTAAAAAGTTCTAGAATTACAATTAAAGCACCCAAGAAAAAGTAAGACAAAGGGGAACTGGGAACAAATGGGGATCAGATGTAGATTCCAAGAGCATACCACCAATGCACCTAGTTTGAGATCACCTATCAGTCTCATCCAGACACAAGCACAAAATCCAACAAAGAGGAACACACTCAAATGCCTACATTATACATTAAAATAACAATAATACATTACAGAGAGATGATTTACAAGGAAAAAAATATCATCTCCCAAAACAATAACTATGCGTTCGACTGTTTCCCTCCCATCTAGGACTCCGGCCAGGGCCAAGACAAAACCAAGTAATCTCATGCCAAGACAAAGGCAGAAGGCAAGTTGGAAAACAGATATAAGGGGATAGAAGACACAGTATGCACCCCCCTGCCCACTATGGGAGGTAAAGTAGAAATCAAACAGGCAATATCTTGAACCATCCCTTATTGAAATTTTCAACACCATGACAAGGACATAAAGAGATTTGAACCATTTTACCCCTCACATGTCTTGAGCATGATGAGTGGATAATGCTTTATATAAATATTAAATGTTAAGGTTCTATCATAAAATGACAGTTTAAAAGTTAAATTACTTGCCTTTAGGCCTATAAAACTAACTAACATTTGACTGTCTCCCTCCCAGCTAGAGTATCCAACCAGGGCCAGGACAAAACCAAGTAATCTCATTCCAAGACAAAGACAGAAAGCATGTTGGAAAACAGATATAGGGGGATAGAAGACACAGTAAGTACATCCCTGCCCACTATGGGAGGTCAGGAGCCCCACCCAGTCACCTAAATGTCTCACCCAGACACAAGCAAAGGTCTCCACTACGAGGAATACACTCAAATGTTTACAAATCATATATAATATGTAAATAAAACAATACAGTACATAACAGAGAGATGATTTACAAGGAAAAAATTATCATCTCCCAAAACTCTAACTATACATTTGACTGTTTCCCACCAAGCTAGGGTATCAGGCCAGAGCCAGGACAAAACCAAGTAATCTCATTCCAAGACAAAGAAAGAAAGCGAGTTGGAAAACATATATAGGGGGATAGAAGACACAGCAAGTACCTCCCTGCCCACTATGGGAGGTCAGATACCCCACCCAGCCATATTTTTGGTACAACCCTTGTAATATGTGGCATTTCATTTTACTTTTTATTGCACTTAGAGAAATATAAACAATGAAACGAACAAAAAACACAATATTACAATAACAAGTGGCACATGAGTTTTGAATAAGGCACAATGGTGTGTAGGAGTTCCATAACTTTGAAAATATATATGAAATAATCATAACTAATAGATAAATGATTTTCAAGTGAAAAGTACAAAGCTGGTTGCCTTAGGTGCAGTGCACTTACAAATAAGGCAAGGAGAGGCCACCCCTTTTGGTAGTTGGAAACAAACCAAGTACTCTGGGCTACAATCGTATCACTGATCCTTGCTGTGCCAAGGTTATTTACATATCTCAATGATAATAATATTCTACACAAAAAAAAAAAAAAAAATAAATAAAAGAAATAATATAATAAAAACACCTAAAAAGCAGTCATTCCCCCCCCCCCCCCCTTTCTCTCTCTCTCTCTGTCTGTCTGTCTCTCTCTCTCTCTATCTATCTATCTCATTCTTTTTATATCACATGTGAACGTGTCAACCACCCACCTTCTCTCTCTCTCTCTCTCTCTCTCTCTCTCTCTCTCTCTCTCTCTCTCTCTCTCTCTATCTATCTATTTCATTCTTTTTATATCACATATGAACATCACGGTGAAAGCAATGTGGGCATAATTTTCAAATTTTTTCAATTACATTTGGGGCAACTCAATCTTTATTATAACAAATCAATTCATCAAGTAAAAATTGGTCTCTCATCTCCCATTGACTGACCTTCATCACAAACAGCAGTGTCGCTGCTATCACAAACCAATTCCTCCCAAAATAATTTTAATCTGTCTTCATCATTGAAGCAAAACTTTCTGAAATCGGCCAAAACCGTATCCTGGAAGACCTCATCCCCTGTGTGTGCTGACCGCCAACGTCGAGACGACATGTAATTCCACGACCACAAGAAACCAACCTGGAAATTTCAGGAATCAAAACAAAATCAAATTCTAATGCACAGGAAGCTAAAAATCAAATTATAAAGAGATTGGAAGGAAACATATCTATGAATATTATGTAAGAAGTGTGTAATACTGTTCAGCTCATAATCTATTAAAAAAAAAAAAAACATTTTCAGATTTACCATAGTCTACTCTGCATTAATCTAGCTCTAACAATGAGAGACGAATTCAACTGCACAAAACAAATAATGAATATGCCACCCATTGCATAAGTAAGCAATGGATTGAACTTTTTTTTTTAGCTTACATATAGCGCAATATCCACTAAATGTGCTCTAAGCGCTTTACAAGGGGTCCCTGGTCAACAGCATATTTAACATGTAGGATGGGACATGACGCCTGTTTGGCGATATTACAATTTTTCGGACTAAGACAATGCTGTTAACGGCCAGGTACTCATTTTACACCTGAGTACGGTGAGAGAATGTGAGTAAAGAGCCTTTTCCAAGGACTCAACTATGCGCCGAGCACGAGGCTCGAACCCAGGACCTTCCGATCCGAAAGCGAGTGTCATACCACTAGACCACATAGCCACAAAAGTGGCTAAAAGTGAAAAATTCTCAGGAGTCAAATATACAGAATCAAAGAAAGGGTTCAAATTTTGTGTTTAATAAAATGCAGCCTCTAAACATAAACATACCAAGAACACTGAATAATCACTGAATTCCTTAAATAAGAACACTGTCTTATCAATTCTTATCCACATTATTAATTGGGTCATAATCTCTAAACTTCTATGCTTGGTTTTGTAAAAAAATTTTAAAATAACAGTTTAAATAGAATAAAAATGAGATTTGGTGATAAGGTAACCTTCTTTATTTATATCTTTAAGGTCCTATTCTATGAAATGTTCCAATTTCAATAACAAGACAGTTTTGCTTGTCCAAATAAATACACAAGTCCTTTTGTATTTGTGACCCACCGTCGCAAAACGGTATTATATCGGGACGAATAGGACTCCAAAAAGTGAATTTGTAAATAAACTGATACGAAATAGGACCTTCGCGTTTATTGCAATGCAAGAAACAGGATTTATTTTCCATCATGGCAGCCCTACATTAACTCACTCAACCCTAACACCGACTATATCCGTAGTATACCCTGGGTTACTTTTACTCCATGGCTATTTATTACATTTTTTCTGACACAAATTATAGGCGCAGTATCAAAGCTAAGGTTTATAGATATTGCTTGTTAATGGTAGTTGAATAAAACTATCTATGTACATGCTCATTTGTAATACACATTTTTTCCAATTATGAAAAGTAGCAAAAATCTCTAGGATTGAGTGAGTTAACCCCAAGTTTCATATTTGTGGCTATAAATTCAATTTCCAGCATCTAGTCCGTCCCGACATAATACCGCTTGCACACGGTGAGTCACATTTTAACAATAGATCAAAATCTTACCTGATTTGGAACAGCTTCTGGCCGTCCCTGTCGGGCAATGTAAAACTTGTGAAGATCAGAGGATGATTTTTTCTTGAGCCCTGTCGAGTCAAAGTTAACATGGGTACTCGGGGAAGGACTTTGGACGATGTGGTCTAGTTGTGGCTGTTGGCCAGGGTTGCTCTCGGGGATGAGGACAAACATTCCAGCTGTACAATGGACGTATTGGTGGTTGTAAGTTTCCTGCAGTCGCTGGGTGGACCCTGAAAAACTCGTCTCGGGAATCTTGACACAAACTGGTAAAAATCCAAACCTTCGATTAAAAAAAAATATATATATATATATATATATATATATATATATATATATATATATATATATATATATATATATATATATATATATATATATATATTATTACTGAAAGAAAATGTCATAAATTAAAATTATAGTTTCAGGGAAAAGCTGAGAAAGATAATATTTTGGAAGATTTGTAGAATTAGAAAGGTGAGAATTGATACAAAATGCTATATTTAGAGATTCATTTATAAGTCGATACGATTATATGTGACCCAACGTCTCAAAACGGTATTATGTTGGAACGAACCAGATGCTTAAAAGCTGAATTTAATGTTAAACTGGTCAAAAATATACATTGTTGGCATTAGCACCCTAAAATATGGTATCCATTCTCCTCAATAAAACATACAAACTCAACACAAGACTGATATTTCTGGCTATAAATTCAATTTTCCAACATCTTAACCATCCTGACTTAATACCCTTTTGAGGCGAAGGGTCACATATGAGCCACATCTCTACATTTGATCAATATGCCAAATCAAAATATATGCATTGTTATAGGAAACCTCAGAATATTTCAAGAATTCTCATTGTCAACTTTATTCATGATCTGCTTTCTAAAGCCCATATTGCAAAGCAGTTGGTTTTCTTGTTTCTTGGTGCCAACAACAACAACAAACAAATTGAGCTTTATATAGCGCAATATCCACTAAATGTGCTCAAAGCGTTTTACAAGGGGTCCCTGGTCAACAGCAACATTTAACGTGTAGGACGGGACATGACGCCTGTTAGGCGATATTACAATTTTTCGGACAAAGACAACGCTGTTAACGGCCAGGTACTCATTTTACACCTGAGTACGGTGAGAGAATGTGAGTAAAGAGCCTTTTCCAAGGACTCAACTATGCACCAAGCACGAAGCTCAAACCCAGGACCTTCCGATCCGAAAACGAGTATCATACCACTAGACCACATAGCCGCACGTTATGACTGCTATTCAATATAGATATTGCCTGGCTATTAAATGGTTCAAAACTCACTTTTTTAGGATGGCATCTTGAATGATAAATAGGATTTCTTGTCTTTTCTCATCAGAGCAATCTGAAAATATGAAATGCGTTGAGAAATGTATTTATCATCCCATTTCATTGTTCTTGTTCATTTTGTTTGCGAGTTGTGTAGGGGGGACCTTATTTTATGGATGGACCTCTATATTAATTATGATAACTGTGGCCTTCGTAAAGTTATAGCTTGACACTGACCAAAAAATGACGTCAAGATGCCAGTCTTTTGCCACAAAAGAAAACAAAATCGTGAGTTGTATTCAATAGTTCAACCAATGAAATAACTTATTTCTTTGAGCTCTACTAACGACAACTCAATAGACGCTACACAAACATAAAAAATGACGTCAAACTGCCAGTCCTAGAGGGTTCCAGTGTCAGGCTATATTATGCTAACGATGCCTACGGTATAACCCATGATAACTGATGCGAAATCTGGTGCCAAAGCTAGTGACCTGGGAGATAGAAGACATATTAAGTACCTCCCTGCCCACTTTGGGAGGTCGGGAACCCCACCCAGTGGACAGTGTTGATAGAGTTCATTGCTTACAACACATAAGGGTTATAGGGACTTAAGACTCTTACAGCAAACACCATAAAACATCCACTTGTCAAAGCTTAACTCACTCAATCCTAGAGGTTTTTGCTACTTTTCAAAATTAGAATTTTAAAAATGTATTTAAAATGAGCATGTACATAGATAGTTTTATTCAATGAACATTAACGTGTAAAAACTAATTACATTAGCATTGATACTAGATACGCCTATCATTTGTCTCAGAAAAATGTGATAAATATAGGCATGGGGTAAAAATAACCCAGGTAAACTACGGATATAGTCGGTTTTAGGGTTGAGTGACTTAAATTAAATATTTGATTGAGTCAGTAATCATAATAAGATTATTGCTCATGTGGAACCGACCATGAAACCACTTTACATGTGCTTATGGATTGCCCATTATACAACGTGCAACGTTCGAACCACTGGGTCACCCCTACAACACTCAACACAAAGCTCTATGGTGAGGCTGAGGACCTAAAGCGGACCACAGACTTCATAGCAGATATCGGACTGCAGCCATAGATGTCCATCAGAGGAACGAAGAAGAAGAAGAAGAAGAAGAAGAAGATAATAAGATTAAAATCAACATGACCACACCTTGAAATATGTCAGTTCCAATGGCCTCCATATTGAGTGGTACAAAAATGGGTCCTCGCAGCGGGTCAGAGTTCTCTGTGTAAGGCAAAGCAAAAGGGTCACATGGAACGGGCAGCAGATGGAATCCGCAAGACGTGGCTCTCCTGGCAAATGTGTTCACCTGGTTTTAAAATAAACATTGTGGATAATTATAGATTCTAGATGGTTCTAATGCGGCTATGTGGTCTAGTGGTATGACACTCGCTTTCAGATTGGAAGGTCCTGGAGTTGAACCTCGCGCTCGGCGGCGCATAGTTGAGTCCTTGGAAAAGGCTCTTTACTGACATTTTCTCATCGTACTCAGGTGTAAAATGAGTACCAGGCCATT
>NC_088362.1:2059892-2069892 GCF_034508935.2 Berghia stephanieae
TCTACGTCATGGCACAAGACCGAAGGGCTAGAGCTCAGGTGGTCGCTGGTTCGGATAAGTAAGTAAGTAAGAGCCAATGGACGTCATTGAATAGTGGCTATTTGCAATGTTACTGCAATCAACATATGTATCGAAATTTATACGAATATTTCTTATAAAATTCGGCATATTCTCAATTTTTAACTAGTTCTGCAAATCGCATCCATGGAACGTGATCCTTACTTTATTGCCACCCAACTCTCTTCCCATCTGAAATTTAATTTCCATGTTCCATTGAATACAAAAATAGAGTGATATGCACTAGATCTCCCTATAACGTAGAGTAGAATTCTATTGTTATAGCATTTATGAAAGAGCAATACAAGCAGAAGATTATGTTGTCTTCATAAACTTAAAAGGTAGAAAAATACCAAAGTTAGGAAAATACAATTGTGATATATTTTATGATTTGTAAACATTTGAGTGTATTCCTCTTGGTTGGGACCAGTGCTTGTGTCTGTATGAAACTTTTAGGTGATCTCAAAGTACTTTGACGGTGTGCTCTTGGAATCTACATCTGTTCCCTATTTGAACCAGTTCCCCTTTGTCTTACCTTTTCGTTTTGCTTTAATTGTAATTCTAGAACATTTTACTATCCCATTTTCGTCCTTTTTACTGGTGCTGATATGACCTTAATATGTTGCAAGCGCCATAAAACTCTTAAAAATAAAACAAAGAAAGAAGAAAAATAAATAGCACCCCCCATTCTCTAATTCTTCTCTCCTCTCCTTTATCTTCCACTTCTTCCTCTTACTACTAGTATGTAAGGCTACCTTCTACTCTTATCTTCTGCTTCTTGTTTTTTTAATGTACTTTTCTCTGATTTGGAAAAGATTGAAGATGCAACTAATTGAAAGTTGTTTTACATTTCCACTTTTCCATTTTGATATTACCATTGGACACGTGAAGAATATGTTGAAAAAGAGACTTATAGAACTTTTATTTATTAAACTAAACTACAAAATCTCATCTGTTCCTAATTATAGCTTTGTGACGCTCACTGACATGGAATTTAAAATAAATTTTTAAAATTTAAAAAATTGAGAAGAACTAAACAAAAATAATAATAATAATAAACGATGCAAGCACAATATTAACAAATGTTAAGGGGACATTTGCTATCAAAGTATAAGGGGTACAATTTTTAAAAAAATAATGTTTGAAAAAATATAACTTGAATGACCCTCCTTCCAAGCCTCTCCCAACCTTACTCAAAGCCACCCAAATTTAAAAAAAAACGGGAAAATAATGAAGAAGAAATTTTGGCCTAGGACTTCATTTGAGGACGTCGATTTGATGAAAAGTATATCAGTCTTGTTGGCGAATATATTATAAATTATTGGCTGAAACTTTTGCATACTTAAAAAGGCGATCACTTTGGAAAGAGGATTATTGTGTCAGATTTTAGCTTGTGTGTGTGACGCGCCTGAGCAATGAAGTGTGTGTAACGCGCCAGAACAATGAAGTGTGTGTAACGTGCCACAGCAATGAAGTGTGTCTGAAAGAATGAAAAATCGAAACTTTGAAAACCTGAAAAGCTCGGCTTTTCATTTAAAGGAATCATTCTGACATGTAGCAGTAGCATCAAGCAATACTGAAGCTTTTTTGGGTGATTTTTCGAAGCTCATTCATTGTGTATGTACTTTCTGAACATTGAACTACAGACATTTTTATAAAGGAAATAAGTAAAGGAAGGTCGGAAAAAAAGTACAGCCGTAGTTAAAACACGATACAGTCCAACATTACATCTTATCAAATACATTTTGCTGTTACTGTTTTCATGTAAAAAATTTTTAAAAAATAAATAAATAAAACAACAAACAAAAACTAAACCAAAACAAAAAAATCCTCCATAATTTATGCTGCCAAATAAATCGGAACTCAGCATTAAAGGATGGGTTAGTTACTGTTTGCGATAAGATACAAGTAAGTGTGAACGGCAACATGAACATCGTCTCATAAAAAAAGGGTTAGTAGAAGGGGTACCACCTATGCATTAGGCAAGCAAGGAAAAATAGAGAACGATTAGAAAGTGAGATGCTGTTACAGTAAAAGTGCATAATTCTACAAGTCGGAGAAGTCAATTTGGACTTTACAGTCAAATAGAGTTCTACAGGTCTACAAAATGCTGCAATACCAAAAATAAATAATATTCTTGAAGCAAAATTAGGATGAACTTGTGGTTTGTGGATTCACTTCGTGATTTATCACGTAAGGTTAAAAAGTAATTTTGTAAAAAACCTAAACACATGCATTTATTGAGCGTCTATAACTCTTTTGTGCAAATTTCTCTCCTTTCACTATTACCAACACTATTAGTATGTAGTCTATGACAGAAATCAGCTAGTGTTACAGTTTACCTCTGTATAGGTCATTTATAATGACACCACCTGCAATGATGAAGTAATAGAAAAGATTTATATATATATTTTTATTAATCAATGCAATTGTTCGGAACTGTACCCAAATAATACAGAGTAGTGGTAAATGAATAGAACAAAGGCAAAAACTATTTAAGAGAGAAGTAAGAAAAATGAAAGAAATCTGGAACAGAGAATTAACTAAGGATAATTGGGAATTCAAACAAAAACAAAAAAAAAACATCCTTGACGATTCTATTGTTCACATTTCTAACAGATGTTATTCTATATGTAAAGTTGATGAATCAAGATCAAATTAATATACCACTATCACTTGTGATCATAGTTCCTCTTTTAATGAGAATTTTGTGTAATGTTGAGAAAATCCAATGAGTAAATACTTCATTACAAATATTTGATGTTCATAAATTATTCTGTATATAACGGTATCCTGGATTCCTGACATTACATTATTCAGATGTGCACAAGGGAATAGATCGGATCATATCAAAACAATGCCCAATTAATTCACTCAATCCTAGAGATTTTTGTTACTTTTCAAAATTGGAAAAAATGTATTAAAAATTAGCATGTACATAGATAGTTTCATTCAACTACCATTAACATGCAAAAATTAAAAATATTAGCTTTGATACTACGCCTATAATTTGTCTCAGAAAAATGTAATAAATAGGCATGGGGTAAAAGTAACCCCGGGTAAACTACGGATATAGTCGGTGTTAGGGTTGAGTGAGTTAATTCCCTAATCTAAAAAAAACTGAACCTGATGGAACAGGAAATAGATCATCAACTCCATTTCACAGACATTCCAATAATGTCATTTTAAAATAACAATGCTGCAATGAATGTATTTTATTTAATGTATGTGTTTCAGGAAATACAAAAAAACAAAAAACAAAAAGCAATCTTACTTGGAGGTGGACCCCTTCCATAATCTTCCTTTCCTGACTGTATTTTCCAATCATCTGTTTCCGGTCGTAACATTGAATCTGATCGCTTCCTTTCTTGCAAAAGTGCATCGAAACCTTTCACTTCATCCGTATCTGGATTTTCAAAAAGCAACATGCAAAACAAATCAAGCTACATCAAAACAAACTCTTAATAGCCGGAAAAGGAGGTTAAGAAAAAAAAAAGAGATTAAATTTAAGATGAAGCAAGAGGAGAACTTTGAATTTTAAAGGTCAATTGACGTTTAGATAGCTTGGTGGTCATAGATTCTAATATTTTGAAAAACAATTTGGGTAAAGAATTGTATAAAATGTAGTGGCATAGATAGTGTTCTTCCTCTTTCATTTTATTGACACACTCAGTATAAATAAGTATTACTTTCAATAACAACAATAACATTAACACACCTATCCTACTTATCAAACGGCCTTTCAAAATGCTCCGTGTCTGAGTAAAAAAAAACAAAACAGGAAAGATGTTTTCTGTAAATTTGAATTGTTAAAATGCAAAAGGTCACTATGAATGTCATTCTGTATTCAGAATGTAAAAATAAGCAGACATTTGGTGGTAAGAGCATTTTAATACCAATAATCATTTCATGTTTGTTAATGTTGTAGTCTTGGTTTATATTGCATTCTCGTACAGTTCACAAGGTAAATGCAATGATGTGTAAAGTTTGAATTGTAACAACATATTTCTGTATATCTGATCTATCCTTCTTTGCAATATTCCTAAATTAGGTGTAACATGAGGTGTTTGAATCTATTTTCATGTTGTTTTTCTCTAAAAGAAATTGAAATTACTTTTGACAATTTAACAAGTTTTATTTTCAATTGTAGAATGTCACTTCATCATTTCTTTTCCATAATGTGGTAAAACTATTAACTCTTTACAGTTATGATTATGGGGCAGTGAAATACAAAGCATCTTTAAAAATATCCTCCAAAAAAAAAAAAGGAAATTGTTCTCTCACCTCCACATTCAGGTTTGATTTCTCTGACAGGTAGAAAGGTGACTTCACACCACTCATTTTGAAACAAGTAGTTGTAGTTGGCACCAGGTGTGTTGAGATGTGTTGTTGGGATTGAACTCGACTCTGTAGACTGACCTGAATGAACATCGTGTAAAAAGACTAAATGGGTTGTTGAATGTGTTAAGCACAAAGTTTAGTTAGGAATGTTGCATTAAAATAACCATGACTCATTACAAAACAAAATGCATCAATTTCAAAATAATTTTGATATAATCCTTAATTACGTAAGCGTGCAGAAGGACAGTAAAAATCACTCACAAATGGACATTGGACAGCTGGGTCTAATATTGGATCTGGCAAAAGTACTCTGTGATAGTCTTACATCTGTTTCAGAATGTAGCTAGCAATTTATTTCGTTCTGTGCTACTAACATAATTATTGCTCAAGCTTTAACTCACTCAATCCTAGAGATTTTTGCTACTTTTCAAAATTGGAATAAAACGTATTTAAAATGAACATGTACATAGATCGTTTTATTCAACTATCATTAACACGTAAAAACTAAAAAAAAACATTAGCTTTGATAGTACGCCAATAATTTGTGTCAGAAAAATGTTATAAATAGGCATGGGGTAAAAAATAACCCGGGTAAACAACGGATATAGTCGGTGTTAGGGTTGAGTGGGTTAAAGCTCCCCGATATTTACACACTTAAACTTCCTTTGAGAAGAAGAATCCATTTCGTGCTAACATACTTTAGTGTTTGCATTGTTATCATAATATAGTCAGAATGACAAAATCAAAAGAAGGATAAGGAGAATACGATCAAGATTGCCAATAAAGAAAGAAAATGACATCTCTTACCGGGTCTAAGCAGAAGTCTTTGTGGAACATAATAGAGATAAAACCCATAAATGAAGCGATGGTTTGGATTTCCAGAACTATGAAGAACAAGGTGCTCGTCCATCAGTTTCTGCATCAAAAAAAACGTGCAACACATACATTTCATTGACTTTTGACAATTACTTCCTTGTGTTTCCGTGCCTATTGCAAATGAGGTGTGTAACGCTATTAACGGCCAGGTGCTCATTTTACACCTGAGTACAGTGAGAGAATGTGAGTAAAGAGCCTTTCCCAAGGACTCAACTATACCCCGAGCTCGAAATAGATGACTTATTCCTCTTTGTCAAAGGGATGCAAATGCAATTACTTATAGTTCTCCCCATATCATACACTAAGCTGTCGTAGTGGATTTTTAAGACTGCAATTTGTGGGCAGTAAACTTTGCAATTTTCTGCAATTTACCGCAAATTTTCATTAACAAAAAAAAATAAATCTCAATTATTACCTGTTGGCAAAACGATCATTACTACAATCACCACTACATCCTCAACACTAACACCATTGATACAAACGATCATTACTACAATCACCGCTACATCCTCAACACTAACACCATTGATACAAACGATCATTACTACAATCACCGCTACATCCTCAACACTAACACCACTGATACAACAGTCTCATCACTACAACCACTACTACAACAGCTATCAAATCACTATTACTGCAACACCCACCGTATCATCATTACCACCACTACTACAATCACCTCCACCACATCATCATCACTATCATCCATACTACATCACCATTACTGCAACACCCACTACCACATTATCTCATTCATCTGTGGTGTTTCATTCATCCTGTTTTGTTAATAAACTGGAAACACGAAACGTTCATTTGATCTGTTTTTGTAATTAAATTGAAGCTTACAATCAATGTCACATTATTATTTACAAGAAAAGAAAGAATCTCTTAGGAACCCGATGATTGGTTTCTTGTGCACGACAAAGCCACCCCCCACTCTGATCTAGTTGTAAAGGAATACCAAAAATTATGTAATAGTGCTTCCCAATTCATCCTAGTCGTTATATCTTAGCCCTTGCAAATCTTTTTTTTTCTTGTCCAAGCATCTGATCTTCTTCTTCTTCTTCTTCTTCTTCTTCTTCTTCTTAGTCTTGTGGAAACCTCCAATATTGTCGAGGATCACTCCACAGTTTGTAGGGTTTTACATTGTAAACTTGTTAAAACTCTGCACATAATACTAATAAAAAAATACATAGATTAAAAAGTCATGTTGTGAACTCTAGCAATCGCGTGAAGGCATGTTGGCAACCGTTTTCAGCCACTTCAGCTGGGAGGCTATTCCATAGGCGGGCAGTGGAAGGGAAAAACGAATACAGGTGGGCGTCTGTTTTTGATGTTGGGATGGTTACTCTTGCTGTGTGTCCCCTCGTAGTTCTTGTGCTGATATCTTTGATGGCAGAACCTCATGAAAAAAGAATGCATGACTTTGAAGTGATCACAAAAAATTTGGGGAATGCCTTGAGGGTCATGTCCAATGTTGATCTGCTACATCACATTGACAGCTTGAAAGTTTGCTTGAATAAACTTGGAAAGGATGTTTTTTGAGAAATCAAGAGAGAAAATCAAGAGAGAAACAGCATGTAAATTTTTCCCCTAGACTTTTAATGACCTAGTCCTAAAACTCATTGAGCACAGTGTTATTATTGGATTCAGTAGTCTGATGTCACGTCGCCCGGCAACGGCGGCCATCTTGATTCTAAACAAAGAAAATCATTACTCTTTATTCTTCATGCTGGATAGAACTTTTCATATGCCTTGTGATCAGAATGTGTAAAAGTCAAAACATGATCAAATTTATGTTTTTTTCCCCTCTGGAAATGCATTTATGCTCGCCAGAGAAATATTTCATACGGGCGTCCGCCATTGTTCCGATAGTTTAGAGCCAGTGTTACTAAGTTACCATGCGTCATTAGGAAGGAAGTGACGTCACGACTGTTGAAGAGTATAAGGCCGAGCAAGGCATGACTACATCAAGAAGTATAAACCCTTCTTGATGAAAATGACTTGAGTACAATTTAACATAACATATGGTATAGGTCAGCATAGGATAAAATCCCTTGAATGCCCTTAATATTAATTGTAATGCCATCAATCTATGTGGTCCAGTGGTATGACACTCGCTTTCGGATCGGAAGGTCCTGGGTTCGAGCCTCGCGCTCGGCGCATAATTGAATCCTTAGAAAAGGCTCTTTACTCACATTCTCTCACCATACTCAGGTGTAAAATGAGTACCTGGCCGTTAAACAGCGTTGTCTTTGAAAAATTGTAATATCGCCTAACAGGCGTCATGTCCCGTCCTAAATGTTAAATGTTGCTGTTGACCAGGGACCCCTTGTAAAGCGCTTTGAGCTCATTTAGTGGATATTGCGCTATATAAAGCTCAATTTATTTTGTTTACAATAATGATACATGTGGTAAAGATAATATTTCAACTGCAATGTACTTACTTGCATAAAACTGATGGCTTCGTGCACATTGTCCAAACCTTTGACGTTGTTAAGACACCAACTCACCGCCTCAGCAGCAATGAATGTGTTGAGAGGCAAACCAGGTTGGGTGTTGATAAGGTTCATCCCTTGACTGATTAGAGTAGAAAATAAAACAGATTATAACCATTGTGAAAAATATTGACAATTCTATCAAATATGACTTTTTCAAAAAATTAATTACTTAAAAATCTTTTTTAAAAATTATTATTTATTTTTTAATGGCGGGACTAGGGAGAAAAAGAGGAAGGGGGGGGGGGGGGGGGGGGGGGGGGGGGGGGGGGAAGGGAAGAGAATAATTATTATTTCCTGATAAATACAAAAATAAAAATATTGATTCTGTTTGCTTAGACAAAGAAAACGGGGGAAAATATTAATCTCAATCTTTTGTTCCTATTTATTTTTAGTGGTTTTATCGTGACAGCACTGTTATGATTATCACTCAGTGTCATGAATCACTCTCTTACACTCAAAGCAAAAGAAACTATTTAAAAGTCATTCATGTGTAGATTTCTGGTATGACACTTTGCTTCTCCCTGTAGGTCCCTGGTTCGTGTCCTAATGTGGGCAAAGTAAAGTTGAGTCCTTGGAAAAGGTATCTTTAGTCTCAGCACACGCAAGTGTAAAATAAGTTACTTTGCCTGAAAAATTGTAATAGCACCTTAAACGCATTGTGCCTACGAGCTAAGGATTAATATTGGCTTGGGGCCACTTTTAACCCTCTCCTTATCACCAATTGGAAAAATCGTCACATTTGTTAAGATGCAACCATCACTCTTCTCATCCAGATTTCATTTCTTTTTGCTATAGCTATAAAAATTTGACATTCTGTAATAAAGCTCATATTGTCAAACGATATTATGTATAGAATGTGCTTGTTGATTTTCTGAAATGTCGGTTTTTGGGTTGGTTGGGTGTGAAACTTTGGGGGAAATTCTGAAAATGGCTGGTAAGGAGAGTGTTAAAGGCCTTGGAGTGTAATAAGTGGATAATTGAGCTTAAATTGAACTTTATATAGCACAATATCCACTAAATGTGCTCAAAGCGCTTTACAAGGGGTCCCTGGTCAACAGTTACATTTAACATGTAGAACAGACATGACGCCTGTAAGGCGATGTTACAATTTTTCCGGACAGAGACAACGCTGCTAACGACCAGGTAAAGAGTCTTTTCCAAGGACTCAACTATGCACCAAGCGAGGCTCGAACTCAGGACCTTCTGATCCGAAAGCGAGTGTTATACCACTAGACCACATAGCCGCATATCACCCATGGAATGGGGTCCGATAATGGCAGCTTTTTTACCAGTCAGAGACTTTGGATGGCAGCCAAACAAAATTTGTCTTAATAGTTGTAACAACCCTTCAATGGTGAGCAATGGTAACTTGACCCACTTGCACTCATTGTGGAGAGAGTTCAGACACTGCAGAGAATCAGGTTGGATGTTGCAGTACATGTACTGTACATGTGCGGCTATGTGGTCTTGTGGTATGACACTCGCTTTCGGATCGGAAGGTCATGGGTTCGAGCCTCGCGCTCAGCGCATAGTTGAGTCCTTGGAAAAGGCTCTTTATTCACATTCTCTCACAGTACTCAGGTGTAAAAAATGAGTACCTGGCCGTTAACAGCGTTGTCTTTGTCCGAAAAATTGTAATATTGCCTAACAGGCATCATGTCCCGTCCTACATGTTAAATGTTGCTGTTGACCAGGGACCCCTTGTAAAGTGCTTTGAGCACATTTAGTGGATATTGCGCTATATAAAGCTCAATTTTCTTTTGTACATGAGTGCAGTAGAGACTTCTCTGACTGTTTAAATGTGACAACATTGAGGTGTGAAATGGTCAGAGGCAACCAGACAAAATGACGACTAAGTGTCTCCAATCAGATTTAATTCCAAGAAACCAAAAGTGAATTTGCTTTCCAATTACAAGTCTCCAAATTCAACAGGTTTGGAAGTAAATTGTAAGATGAAATAAATTCTAATGAAAAAATAGGAGACATCTCTGTAACGATAAAAACAAATGGCTTGATAACATACCTCGGGTCAACTAAAGCTTCCACAATTTTTATCAATGGAGATGTTATGTTGAGTTTTTCTTGTTGTCTGGATTTTTAAAAATAAAAAAAAAAGAAGAGAAATGAGGAATAAGTACTAGAAGAAAGAAAAATAATCTGACAAAAATCTCATACAGGGTGCCCAGGGAAATCCAACCTTAAAATTTCCTACCTAGAAGTGA
>NC_088362.1:2074892-2097392 GCF_034508935.2 Berghia stephanieae
ACATAAAGAAGAATAATTATGACATGGGACTAATCAATCTTCAATCGTTCTTATTTTCAACCCATCAAGGTATATAAATATATTATGAGTATATTAAAAGATGTTTTGATTTCAATACAACCAACCTCAATAAGTCCTTGCTCTGAGTCTCCCTGAGTACAAATGTACTGATCCAGATGATTCCAGTTATACTCCTCTAATTTGGCATTGCAGAAATTGGTCCAGGACACGTCATAACTGTAGGCATCGGGGACTTGAAATCTGTACCGATACTCATAACACAGGACTGGCTGTGGATGGCTGAAATTTCCATTGGAAAATTATATTTTTTATTTATGTGTGGCTGAAATGTCCATTGGAAAATCATATTTTTTATTTATGTGTGGCTGAAATGTCCATTGGAAAATCATATTTCTTATTTCTGTTGAGCCTCAAAGTATAGCTTCAAATAAAGCAGTAATATCTAACTAGAACCCATTCAATTTACCATTATGACTATTTATTTATACTCACATAGGCCTATATGTCTTGACAACAATCATATCTTGTCCTTGCAAAGACAACTTGTGGTAAATGCGGCCGATGCTCAATATGTGTTCCTCTTCCTGCAAAAAGATGAAGGATGCTTGCATCAAATAAACTACAAAATACCATTCAAAGTACGCATATTCATATATCATTATATATATATATATTCATATTATATACTATCTCAGAGTGGAATGGGCTGGATAAACTGGTCATCATGGCACCACACCTAAACGATTTCAAGGCCCGACTGACATGGGTCCGTGCCCAATGAGGACGCCGCTGAAATACAACCAGACCATTGGTTTCTTCAGTGCCTACCATACCATACAGATAAATATTTATCATTAAAAATGATAATGCATTTTAAAAACAAATCTGCACCAATCAACCAACAGGAGGCCACATGGTTCAGTGGTTTAGTCTTTGCTTCAGACTCAAAAAGTACCGAGTTTGACTCCCCATCCTGTTGTATAGCCTTGAGTAAGTCACCTTGACCTCGTTCACTCTGCAGTGTTGCACAGCAGCTGATGCCTTGGTTAGTCCAGTCTTGTGTAAGAGCTTTTTACACATTCCAACCCATGAATTCTACATAACATGATGTAAGGCACAATACTGACATTTCACATGTTTTTTGCTTTTTCAATTCAATTATAAACATATTGACATACATCATTGAGCCTTTATATAGAGCAATATCCACTAAATGTGCTCAAAGCGCTTACAAGGGGTCCCTGGCCAACAGTAACATTTAACATTTAGGACGGGACATGACGCCTGTTAGGCGATGGTATAATTTTTTTTTTTTCGGACAGAGACAACGCTGTAAACAGCCAGGTCCTCATTTTACACCTGAGTACGGTGAAAGAATGTGAGTAAAGAATCTTTTCCAAGGACTCAACTATGCGCCAAGCGAGTCTCGAACCCAGGACCTTCCGATCCAAAAGCGAGTGTCATACCACTAGACCTAATAATAGCCGCACAATAATGCAATGATTGTTTGGATTTATGTGGGTGTTACAGTCTTTTGTCGAATGCCTATGTTGCTTTGCTGCCAAGAAAACTATCTCAATTGGATTCAATAGTCTGATGTCACGTCGCCCAGCAACGGTGGCCATAGTGGTTCTAAACAAAGAAAATCGGTACTTTTTATTCTTCATGCTAGAACTTTTCATATGTCTTGTGATCAGAATGTGTAAAAGTCAAAACATGATCAGATTTATAATATTAATTTCCTCTGGATACGCTTTTATGCTCATCGGAGAAATATTTCATAAGGGCGTCCGCTATTGTTCCGATAGTTTAGAGCCAGTTACTAAGTTACCATGCGTCATTAAGAGGGAAGTGACGTTACGACTATTGAAGCGTATTACCATTCAGTCATTTTGTTTTCTTCTCATATGCCTTTATATCTGGAGATCTGTTTTGAAGATGAAGGTACTCTTCTTTTTGAGTTCTTCTACCGGGCTGAAAAGATTTTTATGTAGAGAAGTTGCAGAGGGCCATATCTCTTCTCTACGGGTTGTGTATTTTCTGCATCACTGTAGTATATGCTCTGCATCTTCCTCCTAATCACCACATGAGCAGACTGGTGACAGTGTCAGTTTCATGCTTTTGTGACATCTCGCATTTTGCTGATTGGTGTTGATCTCATGGCACCAGTAATGATGCGTAGGGCTTGGTTTTGAGTTTTTTCAGGGGAATTTTGTTGTGTTTGTGACGCTGTTGCCAATGCTGCCAAAAAAACTGTCTAAATCACCCGTCAGTCATTTTGTGATGGACATGCAAATTTCACCTCAACACTGAAATTAGCTGTTTTTCGTTTGTTATAAATCAAATGTCTGGAGAAAACTTCATCTGACATATTTTATTTTTCTGAATGGTGACAAACAATAACCTCAGTTTAATTTCCATATTGATGTGCATGAGTTCTGCAGTTCTCCACACACCTCAGTTTCAATGACTCTTTGATGAAAAGCATCGAACTCAACTTACCTCATTCCACATCCTTGACTTGATGATAGCACCAGATGAATTGTGACTGCCAGACACGTCCACAGATTGTGGGGGTCGTTTTTTCTTTGTAACTAACTGAAAACCCTAATGAAAAGAATAACCATGATAACATTAATAACATCGTTTATAAAAATTCAACTAGAAATTGTTTTGAATACAATCTTCTTTGGTACATTAAACAGACATGTCTAATATAGCTGTATCCGTATTATATAGTATATTTTATTTTTAAACAACATTCTATTTGCTACATAATGTGATGATTATTAAAGGTTTATTAAACTTGACATTTTGGAGGAAATCAAATATCCAGACAATGATCCCCCTGGTCACCCTGTGGGCGAGTTCAGTGACTGTAATGAATTGAAAATGAAATGAATATGTTTATGTTGTGTATATCGAACGCGCGCGAGAGAGAGAGAGAGAGAGAGAGAGAGAGAGAGAGAGAGAGAGAGAGAGAGAGAGAGAGAGAGAGAGAGAGAGGGAGAGAGAGAAAGAGAGAGAGAGAGAGAGAGAGAGAGAGAGAGAGAGAGAGAGAGAGAGAGAGAGAGAGAGAGAGAAAATAAGTAGGAGTGAAATATCTGTTCAATGTTATAGTTATCATATAACGTTATAACAAGTGTAACTAAATGACAAATTGCCATATTTATGGACAATAAATATCTATCATTATTATTATTATTATTATCATTAGAATTCACTGTGTATACTATCCCTCATCCCAGACCCTTCGTTTGTAATATACCATAAAGAGGAAAAATCCCAAACTATGGTATTTTAACCGATGAAAAAAAAAAAAAATCGGCTTAACATCTCTAACAAATCTAGTGTTTGAGCCCATGGGCATGATCTATATTAACTTTCCATGTGCTCGAGGTCATTGGTCACATTGCAAGATATGCTCAAAGTGACCTACATAGTGAAAAGTGTTCACAGATTTTGAAATATCTAACATTACGATTGGTCATTGTGTTTAGCTTGACACATGGGTATGTTTACAACTTTCATAAACAAAGCAGCGTGTTTACATTTGTTCAGAAATGTCCAATCGTTGGACAGCAACAAATCACGTGATTGATGACTCGGTTGGACGAAAACATGAATATAGATCGCTCCCATTATCATTAAAATCCATCAGAAGGTTGTCAAGATATACACGTCAACAAGATTGCACAGGTTGTGGGATTGACTATAACATTTGATTTGAAAGACTCGAAGAGTTGTGAATAAAATGATTTTATTCTAGGGGTTTTTTTTTTACCTGAAAACACAACTAGAATTTCAGATATCAAATAATTTTGACTTTAAAATCAGTTCTCATTGGCTGTTATTGGCTGTAAAACGAGGTTTAGATGGTGAGGCCATAAAATGCATCTCAATTTTAAGATTTGTCTAATGGTAGAATAGGTGGGTGAGGCAAGACTATGTAAATGCACACATTTCAAAGATTATATCAAACATTAATCTTCAGTATCCCCCACCATGATTTAAATAATAATAATAATAATAATAATAATAATAATAATAATAATAATAATAATAATAATAATAATAATAATAATAATAATAATAATAATAATAATAATAGAGCTTTATTGTCCATAAATATGGCAATTTGTCATTTAGTTACAATTGTTGTAACGTTATATGATAACTATAACATTGAACAGATATTTCACTCCTACTTATTTTCTCTCGAAAGTTTTTGGTCCAACTGGTCCAACTGTTTTAAACATAATGACAACTTTTTCTATTTGATTAACAATTATCATTGTAATTAAGGATTTCTCCACAAATTTTAATTGGACAAAAATCCTTGTTATTTTCACTAAATATATTGTAATCCTTAAATTAACTCACTCAATCCTAGAGATTTTAACTACTTTTCAAAATTGGAAAAATGTATTAAAAATGAGCATCTAACATAGATAGTTTTATTCAACTATCATTAACATGCAAAAACTAAAAACATTAGCTTTGATACTGCGCCTATAATTTGTCTCAGAAAAATGAAATAAATAAGCATGGGGTAAAATTAATCCAGGTAAACTAGGAATACAGTCCGTGCTAGGGTTGAGTGAGTTAATATGGTATGTAATAAACCGTGAAGTTTTCACCCTACCAAACCAATTCTCTGTGACAACAGCTCCATGAATGCTTCTTTAGTAGTCAGAGGAGGTCGTCTATAGAACTGGATGGTTTTCTCATCAAAGGATGCCATCCTAAACAAAACAGCAAATTAGCAAGAGTAAACCAACATGTCTTGAGATATTTAACGATGTATTGTTATCACTGGTATATCGGTATTAACATTTGGTGGTGATTTTAGTAGCAGTTGTTATGGGTGATGTGGTGGTGGCTGTTGTGATGGTGGTAGTGATGATAATGTGATGATTGTATTAGTTCTGGTAGAGATGATGATGTGGCGGCGGTGGTTGTAGTGGTAGCTGGATCAACAATCATCCCAAACAGTTATTTATAAAGAATAGTATGCAAATTTGGCAGATTAATCAAAATCACATTTTCAACAAATGCATTATCATTCAGCTACTGAGACTAAACTGAATATTGACTTTTCAATGTGCTAAAGATTACAGTATATGAGGAATTATACATACGCTTGTCAAAATGTAGCCTTTGAAAATATCTATCTATCTATCTATCTATCTATCTATCTATCTATCTATCTATCATTCTATCTATCTATCTATCTATCTATCTATATATTATCTAATCTATCTATCTATCTATCTATCTATCTATCTATCTATCTATCTATCTATCTATTATCTATTTATCTATCTATCATATTTATCTATCTATCTATCTATTTATCTATCTATCTATCTATCTATCTATCTATCTATCTATCTATCTATCTATCTATCTATCTATCTATCTATCTATCTATATATCTAATCTAATCTAATCTCTCTCTCTCTCTCTCTCTCTCTCTCTCTCTCTCTCTCTCTCTCTCTCTCTCTCTCTCTCTCTCTCTCTCTAACACACCCTTTTCAAATAATTCAAATTAGTCATTTGACTTTATCACCTTGACCAGGAAGCTGCATTGTCGGCACTGACGTCCTCAGGAATAAGACTGTACTCCCACACAAAGTAGTCTTTTTCCAGCTGGCTCCAAGGCAAGAAGTCAGTTGTTATGGGAAGGGCAGCGGGGAACGTTAGGGATTTCCAGTCCACAGCTGAAATATTATTGGTTGAATAAAAATTGAATTAAATTATTGAAATACTTAAAATATGCACCATTATCTCTGGTATTATGCTGAGGGGTTGGGGGAAAAAAGGGGGGGAGGGGGGGAGAAAATTCTGAATGAATTTGAGTATTTTGCATCTTCACATCCTACGGACATTCCTCTAAATAAATTGTCCTTCAGTGTTGTTTTGCCCATGACGCCCGATGTTATCCCAGTTCCTGCAGCACTAAACGCGCTGGCAACAAATGCTTGCTACCATTTAGATATTATGTTTGTCCATCGTAAAGTAACTTCCACAAGCGATGTTATCCCATTTCCTGCAGCACTAAACGCGCTGGCAACAAATGCTTGCTACCATTTAGATAAGATAGATGTTTGTCCATCGAAAAGTAACTTCCACAAGCGATTTTATCCCATTTCCTGCAGCACTAAACACACTGGCAACAAATGCTTGCTACCATTTAGATAGATGTTTGTCCATCGTAAAGTAACTTCCACAACATCTACACATCCAGTTATCCAGTCACTACTGGTCAGAACCTTGATTATACCCTGGATCGATAGCAGTCCCCTGAAATGTGAGGCAAGTGCCCAACCACCCTGGACCCTAGATCCTCTTGATAAAGGCATGCTTCGGAAGGAAAAGAAATAAAACGAACAATTGCAATAGCTAAAGATAGTTTTAATAAAATGAGTCTAATTTTTAAAAACCACAATATCTCAATGACAACAAAACATAGGGTTTTGAAGGCCTATGTATGGTCAGTATTATTATATGGCTGCGAAAGCCGGACAATTACAGAAGACATTAGAAAGAAACTGGAGGCAGCAGAAATGTGGTTTCTTAGAAGGATGTTAAGAATCTCATGGACAGAGAAGAAAACCAATGAAGAAGTATTAGAGCAAGCTGAAACTAAAAGGTTATTAATTCATACAATAAGAAAAAAACAAATGCAATTTTTAGGGCACCTAAATCGACATAAATGTATTGAACATCTTGCTCTCACAGGAAAGATAGAAGGTAAAAAGAGCAAAGGTAGACCAAGAAAAACATATTTGAATAGTTTGAACAGCTGGGTGACAAAGAAAGAGAAGAGTAATATTAGTTTTCTGAGGTTATCTGATCAGTGAGATGAATGGCGTACCATAATCACTGATGTCTGGCACAGACTTGGTACTTGAAGAAGAAGAAGGAAAAGAATAAGAGCACCATATGTCCAACCCCCTCACCCTTCGTAGCTCTTGATTTATAAGCAGGTTCAAATCATCTGTCATATCTGGGAGCTAAACAAACTGGTGGACCAACTCATTGGAGATGGTGACTTCCTGTTTGCCCCATCGGCATCTGGTTCATAATACTACGGTCATAGATGTTTTGTTTTTATTGTTTTTAAGGGTTTTACGGCGCTTGCAACACACTAAGGTTATATCAGCGCCAGTAAAAAGGAAGAAAATGGGATAGTAAAAAGTTCTAGAATTACAATTAAAGCACTCAAGAAAAGGTGAGACAAAGGGGAATTGATTTAAATAGGAAACAGATGTAGATTCCAAGAGCACACCATCAAAGTAATTAGTTTGAGATCACCTAAATGTCTTATCCTGACGTTAAGCACAGGTCCCCACTAAGAGGAACACACTCAAATGTTAACAAATTATATATAACATGTAAACAAAATTTACAAGGAAAAAAATATCATCTCCTAAAACTAACTATACATTTGACTGTTTCCCTCTCAGCCAGGGTCAGGCCAAAATCAAGTAAATCTCATTCCAAGACAAAGACACAAAGAAAGTTGGAAAACAGATATAGGGGGATAGAAGGCACAGCACAGTAAGTACCTCCCTGCCCACTATGGGAGATCAGGAACCCACCCAGCGGCCATAGATGAGAACAGTGTTACATTGCAAAGGATCAACAAGTTAATCCTACTTAGACTATTCTCTCAGATTTCCAGAATGATGGACATTGTATTCAATCACACGATCAATGAGCCCAGTAAATTAAATATAAAGGAAAGATGAACGTTGAGGTCAAGTATTAGTTGTAGTCATGGCCGACTAGTTACATCATAGTTGTCGTCCATAAAACACCATAAAGCCAAAGGAACTAGGTTTGGATCTTCTTTTTCATAATTTTCAGTTTATCATGGCAGATAAACTATATCGATATCACTAGAATTATTCTCTCAGGGCCGTGTTAATTCACAAGGTATTCAAAAAATCTGAAGTGAAATCAACACCGATGTCCTCACTTATTTTAAAGACATAAAAACAAATTTGTGAAATAGACAGAGTGCATTTGATCTGGATACTCTATAAATTGCATTCATTAAAAAAAGTGTTTAGATGAAAACAAACAAACAAACAAACAAATAAACAAAAGACAAAACAAAAACAAACAAAAAAAAAAAGAAAAAAAAATCTTCTAAAATCTCAAAAATAAGGTGGCTTGTCAGTACAGAGATGTGTCACGTGATGTTATATGAAAAAAAAACCAAGACTAAATTAATTTAAAAATCCATTATAGTGACAAAAGTGGAAAAGGGTACATAATAAAGGGGCAAATGATATTACCACCTCTTATCATGCAATCAGACACAAAATGATAATGACAAAAAAAAACTAGATAGAACAATTATGACATGATACATTGAGTTATACATGGTGAGCGATGGATAGAATTTTAGAAATTACTTCAATTGAAAGAACTGTGAGGCCCCTTTCACGAAGCCATGTATAATCTAAAGTCGCAAATTATTCTTACTTATGTCTTTATTTATTTATTTATTTATGATTATTATTATTTATTATTATTATTATTATTATTATTATTATTATTATTATTATTATTATTATTATTATTATTATTATTATTATTAACATTATTATTATTATTATTAACATTATTATTATTATTATTATTATTATTATTATTATTATTATTATTATTATTATTATTATTATTATTATTATTATTATTATTATTATTATTATTATCATTATTATTATTGTTATTATTGTTTATTTATTTATTTATATTTCAGAATTGATAATTCATAGTATATAGTAAAGCGCCCAGAGCTTGTGTTTTACATGAGAATGAGCACTGTATAAATGTGTATTATTATTATTATTATTTATTATTTTTTTTTTTATAATCCATTTTTTTTATCTTGTAGGTTTTTATTGTTTTGTCAAACGTGGAAAATAAAAGGCAGTGAGAGAAAGAATCTTTTGATAAAACAAAGAGTATTGACTGGTATGTGCGGCTATGTGGTCTAGTGGTATGACACTCGTTTTCGGATCGGAAGGTCCTGGGTTCGAGCCTCGCACTCGGCGCATAGTTGAGTCCTTGGAAAAGACTCTTTACTCACATTCTCTCACCGTACTCAGGTGTAAAATGAGTACCTGGCCGTTAACAGAGTTGTCTATGTCCGAAAAATTAGTAATATCGCCTACCAGCAGGCATCATGTCTCGTTCTATACGTTACGTGTTGCTGCTGGTCAGGGACCCTTTGTAAAGCACTTTGAGCACGTTTAGTGGATATTGCTCTATATGAAAGCTCAAGTTTTTTTTAGTTTGTTTTTTTTATGTGGGCAAGCGGTCTCATTCTTGTGTAAGGAATACGTTTTAGAACAGATCTAACATTGTTAAGTCAATTAAAAAATACACAATATCTCTACTTTACATTACAACTATTCTTAAAGCTCTCAGTATTCCCACTGCTTGTTGGAATTCCTACGTCATAGAATTATCAACCGACAACATAAAAGGTCAAAAATTATACGCACATAATTGTGAATGTGTATTCAAAATTAAATTTTGGAAGCTATAATTACAATGGTTCTCTTATTCACAGATATAATATTTTACATGAGAAAAAAATTATTTATCTGAAATAAAAAGAAAATAGAAAAAAAGCAAGCGAAGAGCATTTATACAACAGTTTACACTCTAAATATGATGAGTATTTTTGTAATTGTCATCAAAGCACACATCGATATCAAGTCAAGCATAATATCATATTGGTATTGTTCAATAAAACCTAAAAATTCGATATTGAAAACTGTAAAATCAATGATGGCAGGTGAGGATACAAGAATCGCAGCAACATTCTTGATAAAATTGTTAAAATGGTAATGTATTATATTGAAGCATTAGATGCATGATACAAACATTTTAAAAAACCTGGTCAAAAAACGAAAATTATATCGCAAGTTTAGTAACCAATAGAACTTGTATTCCAAAGCTAAAGTTACTGCACCATATCAAAATTGAAAAAAAAAAAAAAAGTATTCCCCCCCCCCCCAAAAAAAAAAGTTATTTGATGGCCATTTCGTGGTAATTGGATATCATGGAGACACACACACACATGGGCACATAATCATTGCCACAACTGAATGACATCAAGAACACCCAGACTGGGAAATGTTGAAGGAATATGTTGGGCATTCCAGAGATTTATGTACCTTTGTGAAGGAATGCCCATAAATAATCTTATGAGAAAATTAATAATATTTGTCCAAAATGTCCTTATTATACGAAGAAAATTGGGCAAGAATACACAACTTACACAATAGTTTTTTTGTTTTTTTGTTTGTTTTTTTTTTTTTGAAAAGTTACAAAAAATAAATCAATTTACACGACAAAAGTCATATCAAATGAATGAATTTTTTTTTTTAATTGATAATTTTGCCAATATTATTGATATCTCACCCCTTAAAACTTTTACAGAATTAATCACATCAAATCAATTCATCCGATCAAAACATTTCCTTTACCAAGGAAACAACAACAGGATCTGTTTGTTTTTAGTTGTATGTATAGTTTTGTTTGTTTGTTTTTTTCCAACTGCAGTCATCATTGACCACATATCACTTTGAATTCAAAGCCATCGTTGGCAAAGAAAGATCAGCGATACAAGGAACAATGCAAGAGACGGTAGCCAAAACAATAAAAGAAAAACCATCCTAAAAAAAAAAAAAAAAAAAAAAACAATTCTACTAGGGGATTGAACCTCAAACTTTCTGATTGCTAAACAGACGTTGTTGCAGGGTTTAGAGCAATGAAGCGAAAAGAGCTGAATTTAATTTAATCCCATCTTCTATACTCACTTCCCTCCATAACCTATGCCCTGACGGCCAGACCACTCCACTCCTCACATTATATATATATTATATATATATATATATATATATATATATATATATATATATATATTATATATATATATATATATATATATATATATATATATATATATATTTAAAGATTTTTATCTTACTCTCGGGACTTTGTGGAACACTTCATTCTATTGGTTGAAAAGGATGGGGAAAAATTGCTTCATATATTTTGAAGGAAACATTCGTCCATCACGCACACAGCATCACAATTAGACTCAGCTATACAATTCAATGCTGGGTGAACAAGAGGCAGCTAGCATGGCAAAGTGATATTATTGTTGCCTGGCAACTGGTGGAGGGTAGTGGATTGCCATCGTATCCATAGTGATGTGTGACATTAAGTCATCAAGAAATATCTCAGTAGAAATGAAAACAAAAATATGAATTTTTTAAAAAGATGAACAGACGGTGGCAGTTAGGGATGGGGAGAGAGAGAGAGAGAGAGAGAGAGAGAGAGAGAGAGAGAGAGAGAGAGAGAGAGAGAGAGAGGGAGAGAGAGAGAGAAAGACAGAGAGAGAGAGAGAAGAGAGAGAGAGAGAGAGAGAGAGAGAGAGAGAGAGAGAGAAAGAGAGAGAGAAAGAGGGAAGAGAGAGAGAGAGAGAGAGTGAGAGAGAGAGGGAGAGAGAGAGAGTGAGAGAGAGAGAGAGAGAGAAGAGAGGAGAGAGAGAGAGAGAAAGAGAGAGAGAGAGAGAGAGAGAAAGAGAGAGAGAGAGGGAAGAGAGAAAGAGAGAGAGAGAGAGAGAGAGAGAGAGAGAGAGAGAGAGAAATATAAACTATTCTGACTTATCATATAATCAAATCCACCCATTCGATACCAAATGCATGTTTATCCATCTGAGATTTTTTATATACAAAATATGTTGTTTTTTTCATTTGATTATAAAAAAATAACATTTAGAGGCAGAAAAACGCGAACAAATCGAATTAAAATAAAAGCGTTTGAAACTAAGATTTTCTTCACTGCAGCTGTTTTCAGAGCTGGGACTGTCGAGCTGATTGGTCAAAATTAATAGTAAAAACATGTCAGATTCTGATGATTTATATTCATCAACTGATGAAAGTGACACCGATTGTACAGAAGTTGATTCTGAAATTGAGATCAGCAGGAAATAATCCTTACTCAAGTGCTGACCCAGAAGTTTCCATTTTGTCGGAAAAATTCACTCAAATTTATTTCAAATTTTCTAGATCTTTGACATGATTTTTAGAATAATTTCTTTTATTTTCATAACCAGACAAATTAAATAGGTTTGATTAATTAATTTGTGTAAAATAGAATTGTCTACATTCAAAATGTGGGGCTACAAATGATTTCGAATCGGAGTGTGAACTAAAATCCAGTTATCTCGCTGCAAAAAACTAGTATTCATCTAAGACATCATTACTTTCTTAATTTTTCACCAATTACCTTGAAACTTGGCTATCATTTGTAGAATATAATTGTTTTTATGAAAATAAGTATATGTTAATGATTTACTAACATGATTTTTTCTTTTCTTTATTAGAGTATTTCAATTTCACGATTATTCTCGCAAAAAAATTGTTCCGATTAGTTATGCTCATCAAAAGAAATTGAAATAAATATTTTATATAGCTCTCCGAACTTTATTCTGTGTTATAGAGCTTGTTTTTATGAACATATATGTTGTTATTCCCTTTTAGTTTTGAGCATAAAAAATCATTTTTATTTTGTGTGGGTGCGCATTTCATAAAAACCTTGAAAATGTCCGGTAAGGAGAGGAGTTAAAGTGTTTTGATCTGTGGAAACCGATATGCACATAAAAACCAACCCCGATCCAATTCCTTGTTTTGAAAAATGCACTTCCAAAACCCACAACTGACCCAACAGAGTCAAAAAAGATTATGAATTACTCTAAAGTCCTATCCAAAAGGAAGCAAGCAATAGTTTTTGTTTACGTCACAAATCAGGATTAACTCAAGCTTCATGATGTTCCTGTTGACTTTTAAAGATTTCTACTCACTAATGCATTAGCAAGCCAAGAAAAACAATAAAAAGAAAGTGTGTTTATTTACAACGGAATTACACACATATAATTTATATGAAATCAAACTACGCAGAATTCCACTGCACCACACACACACACACACAGAGCTCTTCCTTTGACTGAAAACAGCATCTCTAGTCCAAGCAACAAAAATAAAAAAAATAAAAAATGAAAATTCTACTGCAAATGAAATAATTTGATCCGACTTGTAAAATAATAAATAGGAAAAATAAAAAATGGAAGAAAGAAGAATCACAAAATAAGTGAGGCCTTTATGATGAAGATTAGTATGTAAAATTATGACTTTTTAAAGTACACATCATATGGCGATGAGAAGGAAAATAAAAAGCAAGAGTCAATCCATTATTATGATAAAATTACAATTTTTGAACAACAATTAAAAAGCACTAATTGATGAAAAATTAGATAATATCATACGATGATCTTTATCACCCGGGTCGAATAAATAGGTGCTGGTTTCTGATAAAAGAGAAAATGCATGGGGTAGAATTAGGTGCAACTTTCAGTCTTGAAAAATTGTATAAAAGAAATTGAAAGCTTTTGTTTGCTACAGATATAGAGTGTGATATAGGAAGGAAGTCAGGAAATGAAGTCATGTGATCTATTGTATACAATACTTTTTTTTCCTAAATTCTTTTATCAAAAACAAAAAGTACACGGATCTCTCTTCACACTAGGAATCAAGAATTTGAAGTTTGCCTGAAACAAGAATAAGGCTATGAAGCTATTCCTAAGTATATCGCATTTTTTGGAACATGGAGTAAATTAAAGAGAGCAGAAACTTTTCTTCAAGTGCAGTTCATATCCAGAAACAAAAGACACAGAGGGCTATCAACTAAAATCTTATACCAAAATTATCCCACCACATAAATCCCAGTCTCTCAAGCCATTCGTTCTTCTAGGTGTTCTTGTATTGTAAACAATAACTAATAATGTGAAATTGAATGTAAGCTTCAATTTAATTACAAAAACAGATCAATTGAACGTTTTGGGTTTCCTCTTTATCAACAAAACAGGATGAATGAAACACCACAGATGAATGAGATAATGTGGTTGTGGCGTAGTTAAGATGAATAAACTAAACATGTTTCATTCATCCTGTTTTGTTGATAAAGGGGAAACCCGAAACGTTCATTTGACCTGTTTTTGTAATTAAATTGAAGCTTACATTCCATTTCACATTATTATTTACTTCTTCGAGCTTCGAGCAGCAACATTTACTTTGTATTGTAAACAATGCGTTGAAATGATAATATGGGATCTTTGATATCAATGGAAATTTATTCCATTGACGAATATCATGAAAAATAAATACATTGGCATAGAACTTGAAAAGAATATCAAACAAATGAAAGTGTCTCAGCCAGCAAACCACCAACATGTAAGTCTGATTAGTTTTGGGAGGACTAGACTACAGTAACTCCCTTCAAACAAGACTTCCTTCTTCACTCAACAAATACAAAATAACATTGCTTGACTTTTCATGTAGATATAAAACAGTACATCAAAACATTAAACTATGCAAAACTTAGGACTATACTATATACAGTACTAGACATCTTGGCCCCGTTTACTTTTCAATTTCAATTTCAAATATTTATTGAATGTGGGCATTAAAAAAAGTTTCATAAATAATTTAGTCAGGCGAATAGAAGCCTTTGACCGACATAATACCATTTTACTGGGAATTAGATAACAAGCAACAATCTCCAGGCCTTGTCATCATGACCCAAAATCTCAGAGCGGTATCATGTCAGGACAGTTCCAATACTAAATATTGACTTATAATTTAAAGCATGAAACTTCCTCTATCGAAGATTGTACAGGGTTATTAAGTCATATAAAATCAAGTCATTTTAAAAATATTTTAAACATTTATTTATTTATTTATTTATCTATTGATCTACTTATTTATATTTAATTATTCATTATTTTTTCTTCTTTTTTTAAATGTATTGTTGTTGTTTTGTTTTTGTCTTTTTTTTGTTTTTGTTTTTTTTGGGGTTCTTTTGTTTGTTTTTTTTTTTATATTTTACTGGGTTTTTTGGTTTTTGATTTACTATTTTTTATTTTTTTTTGTTAAAGGTCAATATCCCTATACCTGTTTATTGTCGTATTTAAAAGACGGAGATAAATCTAAATTGGCAAAGTGACGACAAACATTGGGTGTCTCCCATGCCTGAGGTAAAAAACAAAACCAAAAAAAAACATGAAACATGTGGACCACACATAGCAGATCGGTCGTAGTCAACAACTAAATTGCCTGACTTGGAACAGACAATCAAATCCATTTCATATAATCAGAAGTCGTTTACCTCATCAGACAATACAAGTAAAACAGAAAGTAACGGGATAGTCCCAGCATTATTTTACAAGTGTCCAAGAAAAAAACAAATAATTAATAAGCAAAGGGACAAGTTCAAAATGGAATTAGAAGTAGCTTGAAGAAAATATGTTATCAGTGTATCTATCTCAGAATCACATCTCTTATTGTTAAGAAAAAATAAATATTCAGCTCAAATCCAAAGACAGATCGATCTGTGTCTTTAGGCAGAAGACCAAATTTAGTATATAATAATAATAATAAAATAATAACAATAATAATAATAATAATAATAATAATAATAATAATAATAATAATAATAATATTTATTGTCCAAATAGGCAATTATTGTTAGGTACGAAACTTTAATGGTCTCACTAAAAAATCAGGACATAAATAGACAAGACCAATGTAATAGACCTAAAAAAGTTAGACGAGATAAGAGGAGGTCAATTTATATTGATCCCCCTTTCTCTCCACCCCCTACCCCCCCCCCCCCCCCCCCCCCCATCCACCTAAGTCCAGGAGTAAAAAGTAAAGTACAAAAATGAACCTAACAGCTTCAATGAAAAACATATTAAACAAATAACATTTTGGGCTCAGACTCCACTTTTGGTCAATAACAAAATCAGCACTGCTTCTTTTCACAGCAATTATATGTACAATCTGTTGTTTGCTTTTCACCATCACATTTCCTGACTCAACATGACTGGACTTCTCTCACTGTTTTTCTTATTGACTGAAAAAGGATTTTGAGCCCAAAACATGCCATGTTTAGTATTTTGTTCTTTTTTGACTCTGTTATATTCATTTTTGTACATTTTGTTTTCACCGACTCGATTCCAAAAGTAGGGGCAGACAATCCCCAGCACCGACGGATTCTCCAACCATTTCACATATTCATAATAAGTGATAATGCATTTTAACAACAAAGTGAATAAGGAAATCGTCATCAATTCCTCAGCACACAGTAATTGGTGTGTTAGTGATGTCAAAATTATTTGAAAAGCTAGAGGTGCCCAAAGGCACCAATAGGATGGATAGAAAAATAAAGTAAGTAGATGTGATTCGTATATAGAAGGGAACAACACAAAACCTTGACCTTTGTCAATGACACATTCCTGCAATGTCTTCTTCAAATCAAATTAAAAAATAAAAACCTCTAAATATTCTTTCCAATTTTCCCCCATTGTTATCAACTACTCAAATTCCTATGCATTAACTAATGAGACCAACCACTCACACCAACACACACACACACACACTCTCTCTCTCTCTCTCTCTCTCTCTCTCTCTCTCTCTCTCTCTCTCTCTATCTATCTATTTATCTCTCTCCTTTCTCTCTCTCTCCCTCTCAATTCTTGCATCCACATCAAACCTCCACTCTATACAACTGTTTTCACGTTTGACAAAATGTGATTTATTTGTAACGATACATTTGTGTGTCCTGACGAAGGCTAAGGGCTGAAAACGTTTGCTTTACGTTGTCCTGTTATCTACTCGCATCGACTCACTTTATTTTTCTCTTCAATCTATTCAAACACCACTGCACCACACACAATTCTTAGTGTAACTGTATGCTCACCAACAGTTCTAGTCTTCCTAATGATTCGGTCTGCACGGGAATACAAAAGCACTTTTAAGCTCTTGGGAGAGACGATACAAAAGCAATCTTTAAAAATCATCAGAACGAGCAAGGTAGCAAAAGCTATCACTCTACAAACCTTTCTTTAAAAATTATCTTTTTTTTATAGGGGGGTGGGGCAATCATTTGATTTCTGCCAAGCAAAATCACCAGCAGTATGATCAAACAAATACAATTTTGACTATTTCATTATTCTAAAAGTAAAAGCAGTCCTTTTTGGCCTAAGCAGAATTGTAGCAATTGCTTTAGTTTTCATCTTTACCACCTGTTTCAATTCCTCCATGGTAGTCTATGACAGTGACAACTAGTGACAAGTCAAAATGGGTAACACACACATATTATATATACACATACATATATATATATATATATAATTATATATATATATATATATATATATATATTATATATATATATATATAAACATTTGAAAGATAATCATGATTGTTTGACTTCTACAACGTTGTATCAAGCGTTGCTCCAGCAGTATGATCAAACACATACAAGATGATCAACACTTGATATAACGTTGTAGAAGTCAAACAATCATAATTATCTTTGAAATGTTTATAAATAGCTCCTTTTATCAAAAAGTTGAGCACTATTATTTCATGGTTTTTGTTTTTATAATTTATTTATATATATATATGAGAGCAACGCTCGATAACAATGTTGTAGAAGTCAAACTATCTTAATTATATTTCAAATGTTTATTATATATATATATATATATATATAATATATATAATATATATATAATATATATATAATATAATATATATATATAATATATATATTCCAATTAATCCTAAGTTAGTTGCTAAACATGTACTGTAAAAATAAAAATCACAAAATCAATGACCCATCTCATTGCATGTCAAGAAAAATCGCTGTGAACCCAATGAAGAAGTAGAAGAAGAAGAAGAAGAAGAAGAAGAAGAAGAAGAAGAAGAAGAAGAAGAAGAAGAAGAAGAAGAAGAAGAGAAGAAAAGAAGAAGAAGAAGAAGAAGAAGAAGAGAGAGGAGGAGGAGGGAGGAGGAGGAGGAGGAGGAGGAGGAGAGAGAGGAGGAGGAGGAGAGAGGAGGAGGAGGAGGAGGAGGAGAGGAGAAGAAGAGAAGAAGAAGAAGAAGGAGAAGAAGAAGAAGAAGAAGAAGAAGAAGAAGAAGAAGAAGAAGAAGAAGAAGAAGAAGAAAAGGTGAAGGGGAGGATGATAAGTAGGAAAATAAGAAGCTAACGTCAATTTAGGACAAAATACAATAAAAACCAGTCTATCATCATATTTGGGACTTTGGTATAGTTTTGGCAAGGAACACAATGATTGATGCTATGCATTTAGGCAAATTACTCACAACATCCACCAGTCGGATATAACATATATAACAGACATTGGTGCCTGCCTAACACTATTTCAACTCGGTTTTTTTTTTTTCATAAACACAATAACGTCAAAAAGAATGAATGGTTAGAATGATAAGGATTTGAGTAGTATGACAAATGTGTTATAAGATTTATGGTGATGGCTGCACCTCATATGATAAATGTGTTATGATTTATATGGTGATGGGTGCAGATTTATTATCTTTAAACTTGCATGATATGTCAAAATTGTAAACATTGTCCATTCACGATTTTTGTTGACTATAAGAATCGCACGGCACTTTTTGTTGACGTGCTGTTTTATAGGTGTAAAAATTGCTCGTCAAAGATTTAATGGGTGCGATTCAACAAGATTCTACACAGTTTTACAGGGGAAAAAAATCCCTTTGTGGCAACAAAAAAAAAAAATAACAAACCCAGATTTCTAAGTAAAGTTGGAGTAGAGATATGATAGTGATGGTGATGATGAAGGGAGGGGGGAAGTGGTATAATGAGGTTTTACAAAAAAATCATTTCATATGTACAATACATGGTTGAGTTCCTTACCTGTACTAATATCAGGTGACCATACTTGATCTGAGGTAAACTTGACACTTCCAAACATACGAGTCCTTGCGTGCTGCATCCTCCGTGTGTATGGCCCTGCATAAAGAAAGAAAAAGGATGAATCGATACGCTCCGTGTGTATGGCCCTGCATAAAGAAAGAAAAAGGATGAATCGGTACACTCCGTGTGTATGGCCCTGCATAAAGAAAGACAAAGGATGAATCGATGAATCTGTACGCTAATCAAATTTCAGACCAATTATACAGTGAAACAGTATGAAGATAGCACCTTGGAAGTAAATATACATTTTTCTTTTCTGTTCCTTTATGTTTAAATTTTGTAAGTAGGTCCTCCAAACCCAAATTTACAATAAAATTCGATCTGCAAACAATGAAATCCTCTGAACAGATTTTTGTGTTCTGATAATATAATGATACCATGATCTGCAAAATAGGATGATAAAAACAATATGATTCCTCAGTTTACAAAAAATGTAATTGTGTGATAACAAATGAACGTTCCTATGTTTATTTCGATTTTTATCAATTTTTCTGTCAAATTAAATTTGGTCATTAATTTCTTTGATATTTTCGGGCAGAGAATTCCATATCCAGATGGTGCTTGGGGAAAAATGTGATAAGATGAGCATTAATTCGTGACTGTGGGCCTTAAAGAGGACTTTGGATTTTTATATTGTGCATCTTTCATGTAATAAATAGTGACCAGTTTAGGTTCTTGTGCACCTCACTGATGATGATTTCAGTCCTCCTGTAGTTGGAATGCCGCTAAATTTGAGTGATTTCTGCGTAGCAGTGCTATTCCAATTAAGTGGCTTGCACTGTAATAATAATAACAATAATAAAGTGTTCTTTTATAGCGCTAAACGCCAAAGCCTCAAAGTGCTTTACAATATACTTATCAAACCATAAACACACTCGTACCGAGCCAAACAGACACACACAACAGTCGCACACACTAACTATGCAAGTTTTACAAAATGAAATTGACATTCCAACAAAATGGAATCAAAAAATAAAACGTATGATTGTCTCATCAATAAGAAAATGTATTATGAAATCTGAGATTGAATCTGTCGGCAAACAAAAGAGTTCTTACCCTTGACGTCTGTCTTGCACTTTTTGGGAGTTCCTGATGCTGCTGGTTCAAATTTAGAAACTGGAGACTCCCCGAGAAGGTCAGTGGATCTAATTGAGGTAGAGATGGATTTTGAAGACAGCATTGATGTGATCCATAATCAGAATACCTGTGATAATCCACAGCAATTTCATTCCCTAACTGTATGTCAATACATTTTATACATTTCAATGTTGGGTTTACATATTATGAAAATTCTACAACAATTTAATTCATCCCTCACTCTTATTTCCTTTCTTTCGACTCTACCTCTGGCCAAGTATTATTGTGCATATCTATCAAAAGGTTTCCAAGAATATCCACATTTATATATTTGATTAGTTTTATCTGTTTTTATCTTCGAAGCTTCAGCATAAGCGTTATATAAATGTACATTTATCATTATTATTATTATTATTATTATTATTATTATTATTATTATTATTATTATTATTATTATTATTATTATTATTATTATTATCATTATTATTATTATTATCATTATTATTATTATTATTATTATCATTATTATTATTATTATCATTATTATTATTATTATTATTATTATTATTATTATTATTATTATTATTATTATTATTATTATTATTATTATTATCATTATTATTATTATCATTATTATTATCATTATTATTATCATTATTATTATCATTATTATTATTACTATTATTATATTATTATTATTTATTATTATTATTATTATTATTATTATTATTATCATTATCATCATCATCATCATCATCATCATCATCATCATCTCATCACCTCATCATCATCATCATCATCATCATCATCATCATCATCATCATCATCATTTCATCATCATCATCATCATCATCATCATCATCATTCATCATCATCATCATCATCATCATCATCATCATCATATCATCATCATCATCATCATATATTATTATTATTATTATTATTATTATTTTATTATTATTTATTATTATTATTATTTTTATTATTATCATTATTATTTTATCTACCTTATTTTTTTTAAAGCTTATTCCAATTCAGTTCATGCCAGACTTTATCTTTCTTTGTTTATTAATCTGTTGCATTTAGTTGTATTGTTATAATAGATATGCAGTAATATTACCAACAGAAAATTGTTTATAGTATAACAGATTGAATCGCAATAAGATTGCTAAAGCTAGTTTAATAAATTAATTCACCCATTGCTTAAAATTTAAGTAGTATTACAAGAAAAGACAATATGATCTGTTTATGTTCATTATTTTTTCACAAATTAAATTCGTATTTCCAACAATAAACATTATTCACTACTATTTGATGACTAATTTTCCCTTCTATTCAAAGTGAGGGGACAAGAAAATAAAAAAGAGAGAATAATGAATATTGATTGGGTATTTATATTACGTAGAGGGCATATTTTGTTTATAAACTTTAAAACTAAAAAAAAAACAAAAAAAAACAACTATCTTGCAAAAAAAAAAAAAAAAAGAATAATAATAATAAAAATAAAAATAAAAAAAACAAAAATAAATAAATAAACAAATAAAAAATTTCCTTTTGGGATGCAATAAAAATATTATTATTATTATTATTATTATTATTATTATTATTATTATATTATTATTATTATTATATTATTATTATTATTATTATTATTATTATTTATTATTATCAACCTATTTTGGGTATTTATATTATTTAGAGAGCATATTATATTTATAAACTTTAAAACTAAAAAAAAAAAAAAAGATATCAACCTATGTTGTAAAACTCACCCACTAGTTGAAATATCAGTAGGTTCCCCGTCTATACTGCTTTGTTGGGAAATCAATGGTCGTGTTTTCTTTGATGACGTCAGAGTCTCAATGTATCCTAAAAATCTCTATATTAATATAGTCAAAACATACACGATAAAATCATAAAACTATGTTGAAATTTATCTTTCTTTTTTAAAGATCAAAAGAGGAAAGAAAATAAATTTAATATAACAAAAAAAAAAAGAAAAAGAAAAAAAAAAGGAAAAATATATCAAGATTGTTTTCTTTAGCTTTTTTTTGGAAGGTTAAGCAAATGTTTAAACAAAGTTTCCAATGAGAAAAAAAATATGTTCTCAATCTCGAACATAAACATAATCCATATGGGAAAAAAATAAGTCCACAGAACAAAATGTGAAAACACAAATTAAATGGATCTACAGTTAATATCTGTAAAATAAAACGTGAATTAAAAAAAAAACTTAAAGAATTATTTTGAAAATTTTTTTGCAGTATTAAAATAAATTCACCATCACCACAACAATGAGGTTGAATACACCTTCAAACGTGTTTGCTCATTTTGCTTTTCCTGGTAAATATCTAGCCTAATCTATCAAAATATTTCACGACAAATTGACAACTTATATTAGACTGACTTGTAAATAAATCAAGCATCGTGCATATTTAAAATCAACCTTTGTGAACCAGAAGCCTTGTCTATTGAGCAATGAAAAAAAAAAATCGAAACAAAACA
>NC_088362.1:2099892-2172392 GCF_034508935.2 Berghia stephanieae
ATAAATAACACAGTCAGAGCTAAGTTTGTTTTATGAGCTTTTCGTTTTACTTTTCAAAGGACTGAACAAGGTTGATGGATCAATTTTTGACCAAAACTGGTAAGTCGGTAATTCTGATACTAGTCAGATGATTTATAGGTTTGAATGAATCCTCTATAATGAAAATAAAATATGAAAAGATTCTGCATACTCGGTTACAAAGCATTCATTAAAATCTTTTCCCGTGTTTAGTTTCAGGCAAAAGCTTTACAATTTCATTGATTCATTGCAATAACACTTTTTTTTTTTCAACTTTAAAAAGTGAGCAGCACAACATTTGACATGTGTAAAGCTTGTTTCTCAAACCAATCAAATACTCGTAAAAACGAATGTATGTGTCACGTTCAAAGGAGATAAAGAGATTGGTTGTGACAAGCGATGATGTGATTTGTTATGAATTTACAGAATCCAAGAGGAATCAACGAAAAGGACTGATTTTGACACAAACCATTGTTATGTTATAAGTAAATCGGCTAGCATTATGTTTTCTCCTCTCAGTTTTGAAACAGGATCAATGGCTTTCCACGAGAAATCCACTTTCTCCCTGTTTTTCTGGTATTTCTCCACACTTGTATTTATAATTGAGCTATATATAGCGCAATATCCACTAAATGTGCTCAAAGCGCTTTACAAAGGGTCCCTGGTCAGCAGCAACATTTAACATGTAGGACAGGACATGACACCTGTTAGGCGATATTACAATTTTTCGGACAAAGACAACACTGTTAACGGCCAGGTACTCATTTTACACCTGAGTATGGTGAGAGAATGTGAGTATAGAGCCTTCTCCAAGGACTCAACTATGTGCCGAGTGCGAGGCTCGAACCCTGGACCTTCCGATCTGAAAGCGAGTGTCATACCACTAGACCACATAGCCGCACCAGCTAGCATTATATTTTCTCCTCTCTGGAAAATGTCTACCAGTTTTGAAACAGGATCAATGTCTTTCCACGAGAAATCCACTTTCTCCCTGTTTTTCTGGCATTTCTCCACAATTGTATTTCTTACCAGGCTTGGAGGAAATGCCCAAAGAAGAGGACAAATCATCCTGAGAGCCCTTGGTGCACGGGATGGTGATTGCAGGGGACATGTTTCGAGGAGCCTGGTCCTTGTATTCATTCAGATAGTCTAAGACATTGTCTGAAATCTGACGACGTCGCATCCTTCCCCTCCTTTTTGCCTCAAGAATTGACTCTGGCACATTTGATCTTTGATGGAGATTTGAAACATGCTGTCGGTGAGACCTGGAAATGATAACAAGAATTATTTGTTTGCCTTTCTTACAACAAATCCATTACAAAAGAATTTGTTTGTTATCGTTTAAATGACAAACAAATACCAAGGGTGACAAATTATTTTAGAAAAACCAAACTAAAACAAAACAACAATATTATTATTATTATTATTATTATTATTATTATTATTATTATTATTATTATTATTATTATTATTATTATTTTCATTATTATTATTATTATTATTATTATTATTATTATTATTATTATTATTATTATTATGTATGTAGTAGTAGTAGTAGTAGTAGTAGTAGTAGTAGTAGTGTAGTAGTAGTAGTAGTAGTAGTAGTAGTAGTAGTAGTGGTAGTAGTAATAGTAGTAGTAGTAGTATATTGTTATTATGCTATTATCATTATTATCATTATATTGTTTTTATGATAACTATTAATATATATAATAATTATTACAATTCTTATTATTATATTGTTTTTATGATAACTATTATTATTATTATGATAACTATTATTTTTATCATGATAACTATTAATTATTATAATATTATTACAATCATTTTTTAAATTATTTATTATTGTTATTATATTATTATTATTATTATTATTATTATTATTATTATTTATTATTATTATTATTATTATTATTATTATTATTATTATTATATTATTATTATTATTATTATTATTATTATTATTATTATATTATTATTATTATTATTATTATTATTATTATTATTATTATTATTATTATTATTATTATTATTATTATTATTATTATCATTATTATTATTATTATCATTATCAAAATCAAGTACTAAAGACTGTCCTTGTTGATGTGATATCAACTTGAACCAAACATGTAAGCAGGATCTATATTTTTCGAAAACAAAAAAAAATAAATTAATGAACAAAACAGTATGCAAAAAAACATAATTCATTCGATATCTTTAACTTGATAACGTACATGGTCATAGTCCTTGGAATGGTTCCTGCTGGCAACTTGAACACTTGGCTGTCATGCTCATCATAATCGACAAACGGCAGATTGGTGTCCGGGTAATCTTGATGGGGAAGCAGGCCTAGATAATAATAATAATAATAATAATAATAATAATAATAATAATAATAATAATAATAATAATAATTAATAATGATAATGATAATGTATAATAATAATAATAATAATAATAATAATAATAATAATAATAATAATAATAATAATTAATAATAATATAATGGTATAGATTTATGGTGCGCCAAACATCCCTTCTTCAGGAGGGCTCTGGGCGCATAACATAGATGAAGCCCTAACACTGTACATGAACAACGCTAATTATACACATAATCAAAAGAAAGCCTGTCGGAATAATAATAATAATAGATCCATGAAACAATTTTCAGGATTTAATTAAGTAACCACACACACAAAATTATTTTTTTTAATTTAACTTTTTTTTTTTTTTTTTTAAATTTTAAAAAACACTTATTTCAGCTCTCACTTTCTTAAAAATAAAAATTGTGATAAATAAAATAATGATCAGTTGGTGACAGAATTTTTTATTTCTACTGGATGGTTTGCCTCGGATCTGTGGAAATCCGCGATTTTTGTGTCACAGGAGGAATTTCCTCCTATAAAAAAAAACATTTTCCTCAATCAAATTTTCTGGCTTTGAGAGATGTGATCTGTGGTGGAACATACTGGTGCTGTTTCCCCACTATCTAGAAGATAGCTAGAGTAGATTATCGTCTCAATGGCTCTAAAAATGGGGGTTAGTGAAGTAAACATGTGGCGTAAAGAAAACCATTCATAACTTTCCTCCTTTTTCCCTTTTTGTCACCATCAGCACTGTCTACTGGTTATTCGGAATACATGGCTGTTAATTGAAATGATTTCAAACCTTAAGAACGTTGTAAGATTTTTTTTTTTTTTGTTCAATAAATCAACAATATAAATATCCCTAATGCATGGTTGCTAGTATCAAAGTATTGAAAAACATGCAGAATTTTCTGACCACTCAAAAATTCCTGGACACAAATTACAATGTTTAAATACTAAATGCACTAACCAATTTCGCTCAATGATTTGAAGGTGGTGGTGGATGTGGTAATGGAAGTGATGATCGTGTGGTGGGTAAAATGCAACGCAGAGAAGTAAACTAAATTTGGCCATTTAGAAGTAAAATACTCGAGTGATGATGTGGAAGTGATGATAATGATGTGTTGGTGATTGTAGTAAAGGTGGTACATAGTGATGACGATAGTGTGATTGTGATATTTGTTGTGGTGATGAATGTTTTAGTAAACAGTAATTACTGTAAGCTGCCAACTTATTTACTCACGTTTCTTTTCAGGTTTTGGGCCGTCCTCAAGTAGCTTAAGCTGTTAAAAAGAATAAGTGAATGACAATAAGAACATTTCAATTTTGAATCTTTTTAATCGTGAAGGTAAGAATCATACTGACATATTAAAAGGAGTCTTGGGAATCTGCAAAGTATAATAATAATCACGTTTCTTATAATAATGATAATATAATAATAATAATAATAATAATAATAATAATAATAATAATAATAATAATAATAATAATAATAATAATAATAATAATAATAATAATAATATCATCATCTTAGTGTCAAATGTCAAAAATAAATTATGACTATTGACAACATTATCATTATTATCACCATCATCCTCCTTTCCTCCTTCTTCCTCTATTTGTTGTTGTTGTTTGTTTGTTGTCTTAGTATATATATTTATATATTATTATTATATAGTAGTATGTAGTAGTAGTAGTAGTTAGTAGTAGTAGTAGTAGTAGTAGTGTAGTAGTAGTAGTAGTAGTAGTAGTAGTAGTAGTAGTAGTAGTAGTAGTAAGTAGTAGTAGTAGTAGTAGTAGTAGTAGTAGTAGTAGTAGTAGTGTAGTGTAGTAGTAGTGTAGTAGTAGTAGTAGTAGTAGTAGTAGTAGTTGTAGTAGTAGTAGTAGTAGTAGTAGTAGTAGTAGTAGTAGTAGTAGTAGTAGTAGTAGTAGTAGTAGTAGTAGTAGTAGTATAGTAGTAGTAGTGTAGAGAGTAGTGTTAGTGTATTAGTAGTAGTAGTAGTAGTAGTAGTAGTAGTGTAGTAGTAGTAGTAGTAGTAGTAGTAGTAGTAGTAGTAGTAGTTGTAGTAGTAGTAGTAGTAGTAGTAGTAGTAGTAGAGTATAGTAGTAGTGTAGTAGTAGTAGTAGTAGTAGTAGTAGTAGTAGTATAGTAGTAGTAGTAGTAGTAGTAGTAGTAGTATTGTGTAGTAGTGTAGTAGTAGTAGTATGTAGTAGTAGTAGTAGTAGTAGTAGTAGTAGTAGTAGTAGTATGTAGTAGTTAGTAGTAGTAGTAGTATAGTAGTAGTAGTAGTTAGTAGTATAGTATGTATAGTATATATTATTATTATTTATATTATTATTATATATTATTATTATTATTATTATATTATTATTATTATTATTATTATATTATTATTATTATTATTATTTTATATATTATTATTATTATTATTATTATTATTATTATTATTATTATTGTTATTATTATCTTATAATTATAATTATCATCAACGTTCTTATTATCAATATCATTATAATTATTATTTTCAAAATGATTACTAATATCATCATCATCATCTATTATTACTAGTTCATCATCATATCATTATTATTATATTTTATTATTATTATTATTATTATTATTATTATTATTATTATTATTATTATTATTATTATTATTATTATTATTATTATTATTATTATTATATTATTATTATATTATTATTATTATTATTATTATTATTATTATTATTAATTTATTATTATTATTATTATTATTATTATTATTATTTTATTATTATTATTATATATTATTATTATTTTATTATTATTATTATTATTATTATTATTATTATTATTATTATTATTATTAATATTATTATTATTATTACTATTATCATCAATAGTATTATTTTTATTATCATTATCGCGGCTATAGAGAGGATGAAATTTGAAGTAACTCAACAAATCAATAAATACCAAAGCAAGTGGTGGTTCAATCTGTGGTACAAACGACGACTTGTGGTGTTCCATTTTCTTGGACATGTAGAAACTGTAAAAATATAAATAAAGTAGAATATTTTTCATTTGATTTTAAACCCAAACAATGTCTTGAAAATCTTTAAAAATCCAAAGAAAGATGAACACTATGGCCATTATACCTATAGATAGTTCGAAGTTGACGTCACTCAGGTCTTTGTTATTGTTTTTTGCCAACCGCGTTCATGAGTAATTCTCACTAAACTATATTAATCAGACTATAAACGTTCATGGTTACATACAGTTTTGTGTGTTGGTCCGTTATACTTCCGGATGGCAATGTTTTGAGCTTCTTAGCCAAGCGCATACTATCTATAGTACACCCTGGGAACTTATTTACCATCTTTTTTTTTAAACTTGAAAACTTGAGCTATAGCACAATATCCACTAAACTAGCTCAAAGAGCCTGAGACCAACAGCAACACGAAACCTATACATCCAGACATGATGCCTATTAGCAATATTACAAGTTTTTTTTCCCCCACAGAGACAATACTGTTAACAGCCAGGTACTAATTTTACACCCGAGTACAGTGGGAGAATGTAGGTAAAGAGCCTTTACCAAGGACTCAACTATGCGCCGAGCAAGGCTCAAACCAAAGAGCTGCTGATCCGAAGGCGGTTGTCATACCACAAGGAGGCAGCGTGGCTCAGTGGTACGGTCTTTGCTTCCTACCCAAAAGGTACCGAGTTCAATCACCTGCTGTTTCGCTGTGTGGCCTTGAGCAAGTCACCTTGCCATAGCTCACTTCGCGGCGCTGCTCTGCGGCTGAAGCCTGGGTTATTCCAGTCTTCCATTGGAATAGACCCGAGAGACAAATTTCCGCTATGTGATGAATAAAGAGAAATTTAATTTTAATTATTTTTTTTTAAGACCACATAGCCACACAACAATGGTTTTTTTTCACTTTTTAATTTTTATCACATTAAACTAAAATATAATTCTCATAACATCTTTATGCACTTATGATAGGATTTTGAAGCCCTAATGGTTTCAAAAAGTGTCCATTGCATTTCAAAAGTGATTTTTCCCGGGGTTTTCCAGGTTCCACTTTTTTTTTTTTTTGCGGCTATGTGGTCTAATGGTATGACACTCGCTTTCGGATCGGAAGGTCCTGTGTTCGAGCCTCGCGCTCGGCGCATAGTTGAGTCCTTGGAAAAAGGCTCTTTACTCACATTCTCTCACCGTACTCAGGTGTAAAATGAGTACCTGGCCGTTAACAGCGTTGTCTTTGTCCGAAAAATTGTAACATCGCCTAACAGGCGTCGTGTCCCGTCCTACATGTTAAATGTTGCTGTTGACCAGGGACCCCTTGTAAAGCGCTTTGAGCACATTTAGTGGATATTGCGCTATATAAAGCTCAATTTTTAAATTTTTTTTTGACAGACCTGTGATTAATCCAATGAGGGATGCTGTAATCATCTCCAACCTCTATGGACTTTGGGCAGCTTTTGCTGTGAAACTGTTGGTAATATGGAAAGCACCCAGTTGAAAGGAAATTATAGAAAAGTGGTATTGAAATCTATTAGTATTAGGAACGACAAATCAAAAACAAAGACATGTCTAATGTAATAAATTTCTTGTTTGTTTTTAAGCAAGTAGATTACACCGTCATATCAGGCCTTTGAGACAATACAGAAAATTCCATAATTAATTATTTACTAATCATTTATCAATTATTAACTTTACACGGTGGTGTCAAATCAATAGTGTGAATTTGAATGTAAAGAAATCGAATTAAGAAATATTTAATCTTCAAATAACATACCCAACACATAAAGACACAGTCTTATTTAAAGACTCCAATATCAACAAGAACTCAAATAACAGGAGGATCTTTTAGCCTCAAAAGACATTGAACTACGGAGGGAATGAGAAAAAATTAGCAGAGGTTCCGAGTGGATGATTCAGAAGTCAAATGCCCACAAGTTAAGCCAGTCAGTCCAAAAAGACTCACAGTGTGACTGGCACTTCAACGACGTTACAGTAATGAACTTGACCTTGTTTGTTTTGTTTTTAAGGGTTTTACGGCGCTTGCAACACATTAAGGTCATATCAACGCCAGTAAAAAGGAGGAAAATGAGTAAGTAAAAAGTTCTAGAATTACAATTAAAGCATCCAAGAATAAGGCAGATAAAGGGGAATTGGTTCGAATAGGGAAAAGAAGTAGATTCCAAGAGCACACTATCAAAGTACTTAGCTTGAGATCACCTGAAAGTCTCGTCCAGACACAAGCACAGGTCCCCACTAAGAGGAATACAATAAAATGTTTACAAATCATATATAATACATAAAACATAATACAGTGCATAACAGAGAGATGATTTACAAGGAAAAAATATCATCTCCCAAAACTAACTATACCACATTTGACTGTTTCCCTCCAGCCAGGGCCAGGACAAAACCAAGTAATCTCATTCCAAGACAAAGACAGAAAGCATGTTGGAAAACAGATATAAGGGGATAGAAGACACAGTATGTACCTCCCTGCCCACTATGGGAGGTCAGGAACCCCACCCAGGAACTTTACCTTGAATAAAGGAGCAGCATGCAGCGGTTTCTCTCCCATACAGACCAAATCACTACCAATACCTGGAGGTCAATGAAAGAAGAAAAAAAATATTATCAAAAAGCCAGTATGAATATTTTCTTTTTTTTTAAATTGGCAATATGGTTGCAAAAATGAAGTTTGATTGAAGAACAAATATAAAAAAAAAAAAAGAGAGAGAAAATTTACTAAAAGTTGAATAAACTAACCAATTATAATATAGAATACAAATGAATAGGGCTCTAACAATTCTTTACGTGTTTCATCACTTCTTGTTTACATAAGAAATAAACAGGGTCATTATGGTCTTTTGATCATTCATTTCTTTCATGTATGTTATTTTGCATGATCAGTTTTCATTTTGTTTTGTTTTTTTTTCAATTTTATTATATGACTTGAAATAGAGGTCCAAAAAACTTGAATGGTAAAAAATTTTATTTTTAAATAGAGCTTTTATATAGGGCAATATCCACTAAACGTGCTTAAAGCGCTTTACAAGGGGTCCATGGCAAACAGCAACAATTAACATGTAGGACAGGACATGACGCCTGTAGGCGATATTACAATTTTTTTCGGACAAAGACAACGCTGTTAACGGCCAGGTACTCTTTTACACCTGAGTACAGTGAGAGAATGTGAGTAAAGAGCCTTCTCCAAGTACTCAACTATGCGCCGAGTGCAAGGCTCGAACCCAGGACCTTCTGATCCGAAAGTGAGTGTCATACCACTAGACCGCATAGCCGCACATGGTACGTCGTAATGCCAAAACAACATAAACATAAGTTTCATATCTGGTTGGACTCAGGCTTGTTTTTCTGACCACTTTCTCCATGCAGCAGGGAGTTTAATTAAAAAGCTGTCGTGTAAGATCTGATGGCAACAAGTAGACTACGATTGACGATTGGCCAGTGTCCTGTTCAAAAGGCAATGACCAATGATTCTGTAAGCAAAATGGACTTATGTTACTGACCGACTGCATCTTCTTCTTCAAGTACCATGTCTGTGCCAGACATCGGTGATCATGGTACGCCATTCATCTCTCTGATCAGATAACCTCAGAAAACTAATATTACTACATCAAAATAAATTAATTAATTAATTAATTTCAATCTCAAACTCAAAACTGTCACAAAGTTTGGCATACTTACCACAGTCAATGGTCCTTTGCTTTGTAATATTGGCTAGTTGTCTGTCCACCTCAAACACACCAGGCCCAGGTGTGATCACCACGGAGACTTTCCCGGTCCGATCAAAGTTTCTGTCTACATAGTACTTCTCAAATACTATGAGAAAAAAATAGTATTAAAAAACAAGGAATAGCATAAAAGTAAATACAGTAAGGAATAATATATAAATCAAAATACAGTAAGGAATAATATATAAATCAAAATACAGTAAGGAATAATATAAATCAAAATACAGTAAGGAATAATATATAAATCAAAATACAGTAAGGAATAATATATAAATCAAAATACAGTAAGGAATAATATATAAATCAAAATACAGTAAGGAATAATATATAAATCAAAATACAGTAAGGAATAATATATAAATCAAAATACAGTAAGGAATAATAATATAAATTCAAAATACATAAGAATAATAAATCAAACAGTAGAAAATTATAATCAATACACTACTCAAGGTTAATCAACATTTAAGAATAGGCTAAATTTCATGGTTTAGAGGTAAAAATCATGAACAAATGGATTGTTTTAGACCTTGCTCTTCCTTTATTCGTGCAAATAATTTAATTTTAATACTATTTTTAAAATAGTTTATCAAATGTTACATAAATCATTGTCTTCATCTATCAAAGTGTATCCTACATAAATGCTGTAGTGGGTGATGGAGGTGGGTGGGACAGTGTCTGATTTTAGTTGGTATACGTTTCTAATTTCGTGTGCCCCCCACATTTAAGTACAACAGACTTGATAACAACCCCCAAGGCTGTACAATGTCTTATTCCTCCGCCGAACAAATTAAGCATTCAGTGAAAGGCACAATGGTATAATAACACTGTAAGTAACACAGTGAATATAGTTTGATATACATAGGGTTTAAAAGTTACTGAATGATATCAATCCTGCTAAAGCTTACTTTTCAGAAAAAAAAATCCTGCAACTTCCAATAAGAGGAAAAAACAGAAGTGCGGTTAATTATATTATTATACAGTTGCCGGTTTTTTTCATTTTCGAATTCCGGCCAGACAAAAAAAAAAACGGCGAGACCTCTTTTTCAAAAATAAAAATCCGGCCATGCCGGATTTTTTTGGAGAACTTTCACCATAGTTTGAATAATGAAAGTAAACAATCAAAGGTTTAACAAGTTACTGAAATGTATCAAATCCATGCTGAAAATTTACTTTTTTCACAAACTCACCTCGTCTAAAATTTATCTAAATTATTTCATTAAAAAATACTTAAGAATTCCAGATATATTTGTATAAAAATCCACTTGTGAAATTAAAAAAATGCTCACAAAATAGCTAGTAAAATAGAGCAGAAGGCATATATTTAACCATCTAGCCATCTGTCAATCGATCTATCTACCTATCCATTTATTTATCAATCCATCCATCCATCTATCCATCTATTTATCTATCTAACAATTTACATGACAATCTATTTATCTATCTAAGAATTTTAAACCTGTATGACATCATTCTGATGTATTCCAAACACTTCTCGTCATCACCATCTGTTTTATAAGATATTGATTTTTCAAATGTATTGTGTGCATAACTGATAATTAAAACAAGCCCCAACCATTTTGCTAATATTTCATGTTGGTCTCGATATAATAGGATTCAATAGTCTGATGTCACGCAGCCCGTCAACGGCGGCCATCTTGGTTCTAAACAAAGAAAATCATTACTTTTTATTCTTCATGCTGGCTAGAACTTTTCATATGCCTTGTGATCAGAATGTGTAAAAGTCAAAACATGATCAAATGTATGTTTTTTTTCCCTCTGGATACGCTTTTATGCTCGTCTGAGAAATATTTTATACTGGCGTCCGGCATTGTTCCGATAGTTTAGAGCCAGTGTTACAAAGTTACCATGCGTCATTAGGAAGGAAGTGACGGTACGACTGTTGAAGAGTATTGCTAACTTAGATAACATGAAAAAAAAAAAAAGGGTTGCACTCTGTATGGATAGCCTAAGAGCATTTTCCAACATACTTCAACCATGCATTGTAAAATCAAAGTAAATTTGAAAGTATAAATTACCATGTCATCACTACAGTAAATGATATAAAATTTTGTAGAGCCTGTTTTTGTTTTTAATTGTTTTATTATTGTCTTTCTTTTCTTTTTTCTCTCCATTAAAAAAAAAATTTTTACCATTCATAATTTGACAGTTCTCCTCGTATATTACTTCAATTTGAGGAAATAAGAAATGGCATTCTCACCGAGGGATTGTGCATCATAAAAAATCTTTTTAACCACTCACAATTTAAAGACATATTGAGCGTCTCCAAAACATTTCCTTGTGATGAAAGTGAGTTGAAGGCTCTAGGCATCTTCCATCCCTGCTGGCCGTGTTCATGATAGTGGAGCACCGTCTGTTGATAACTACTGAACAGTGTGCGAAGTTGGCGTAATATCAACGACCACTCTTCATAGCGTTCATTCTGAACAACAATCCTATTCAACAAAAATTTTTAAAAATTAAAAGATGAAAAAAGAACTGCATTATTATGAATTTATCGCAATTTAACGATTCATTTCTCTTTTCATCACATCCAATAAAAATACTTTGCATTGTCTCGAGTATTAATGATGGATAAATGAAGAAAATGTACATTCCCAGACATGCCAAATTGAAAACTTTAAATTTTGTCATTTTTATGTCAATTTTTAGTAATTTGACAAAGAAATTTGTAATTTCTGAAATTCTGTACGAACAACCACAATATTATTATCATTATTATAGTAGTAATAGTAGTAGTAGTTGTTCTTCTTATCATTATTATTATTATAGTAGTCGTAGTAGTATAGTAGTAGTAGTTGTTGTTGTTCTTCTTCTTCTTATCATTATTATTATTATTATTAAGTATTACTAAGAATTAAAAATTCGTAATTGTATTTGCCATGAAATTTGTCTAAAATTCGTAAAATTACGAAAAATTCGTAAGATTCGGCATGTATGCAGTCCATTGCAAAGACAAAAAATGCCAGCCAAGAATTGTAATATTACTGAGTATCGAGCTGAGAAAGAAATTATAAATGGTTGAGCAAAAGAAAGATATTTTTTTAAATTGAAATATAGTAGAAAAAATAAATAAATAAAAAATAGAGCTTTTATGTTGCACAATATCCACTAAATGTGCTCAAAGCGCTTTACAAGGGGTCCCTGGTCAACAGCAACATTTAACATGTAGGACGGGACATGCCGCCTATAAGGCGATATTACAATTTTTCGGACAAAAACAACGCTGTTAACGGCCAGGTACTCATTTTACACCTGAGTACGGTGAGAGAATGTGAGTAAAAGAGTCTTTTCCAAGGACTCAATTATGCGTCGAGTGCAAGGCTCGAACCCAGGACCTTCCGATCCGAAAGCGAGCGCCATACCACTAGACCACATAGCCGCACATAGAAAGGGGTGGCTAAGGAATTCAATCATGAAACAAACCTGTAGAAATCCTCATAGATCCTTCCCATGGCATCCACACTAAGGCATTCTCGGACGGATGGAGGGAAATCATCTAAAAAGATATGTACAATTTTTTAAAAATTTTTTACAAATTTTGAGTACAAAGACTGAAGCTGTTTATTTTTGTTTTCAATTCCTCATATTTCCAAAATATATATCATACGATTCACATCATTTTTTATTTTTTATTTAAATCAAAAGATTAACTCACTCAACCCTAACACCGACTATATCCGTAGTATACCCAGGTTACAGCCTATTTGTTAAATTTTTATGAGACTAATGATAGGCGTAGTATCAAAGATAATGTTTAATAGTTTTTACATGTTAATGATAGTTGAATAAAACGAAGTACATGCTTATTTTTAATACATTTTTTTCAAATTTTGAAAAGTAGCAAAAACCTCTAGGATTGATTGAGTTAACACTGAATGAATAGACATCTATCAGCAGACTTCAGAATTATATCAAAAGCTTTGGGCTGAGTTCCTCAAAAATGAAAACAATTTTTTTTTAAAAGAACCGCATTAAATAATGTCTGACTTTATCCTGTGCCTTCTCATGTTATTTGAGTTTTGTGAGCAAAATAGGAATTGCTAAGTTTGCTACAAATATATCAATTAGTGATTTCATGATATAAAATTTGCTACAAATATATGAATTCATGATATAAAAGTTTGCTACAAATATGTTAATTCATGATTTAAAGTTTGTTATAAACATATTATTTCATGATATAAAGTTTGCTACAAATATGTTAATTCATGATTTAAAGTTTGCTACAAACATATTAATTCATGATATAAAAGTTTGCTACAAATATATGAATTCAGATATAAAAGTTTGCTACAAATATATTATTTCATGACTTAAAGTTTGCTACAAATATATGAATTCATGTTATAAAAGTTAGCTACAAATATATGAATTCATGATATAAAAGTTTGCTACAAATATATGAATTCATGATTTAATGTTTGCTACAAATATATGAATTCATGATATAAAAGTTGCTACAAATATATTAATTCATGATATAAAAGTTTGCTACAAATATATGAATTCAGATATAAAAGTTTGCTACAAATATATTATTTCATGACTTAAAGTTTGCTACAAATATATGAATTCATGTTATAAAAGTTTGCTACAAATATATGAATTCATGATATAAAAGTTTGCTACAAATATATGAATTCATGTTATAAAAGTTTGCTACAAATATATGAATTCATGATATAAAAGTTTGCTACAAATATATGAATTCATGATTTAATGTTTGCTACAAATATATGAATTCATGTTATAAAAGTTTGCTACAAATATATGAATTCATGATATAAAAGTTTGCTACAAATATATGAATTCATGATATAAAAGTTTGCTACAAATATATGAATTCATGATTTAATGTTTGCTACAAATATATGAATTCATGATATAAAAGTTTGCTACAAATATATGAATTCATGATATAAAGTTTGCTACAAATATATCATTCATAATTTGACAGTTCTTGTCTTGTATATTACTTCAATTTGAGGAAATAAGAAATGGGATTCTCACCGAGGGATTGTGCATCGTAAAATGTACGAGAGAACAAGACAATTGTGACGTCATGAAGACTCGCTTGGTCCTGGCACAAAACCAAAAAGATGAATCAATAAATCAAGGAATCGAACAATAAATAAATACATACACAAATCTTTTTGACAACTTCAAATTTTAAATAAATATTTAAAAATTGAGATTTATATAAAATTGAGCTTTACATAGCACAATATCCACTAAATGCGCTTTACAAGGGGTCCCTGGTCAACAGCAACATTGTAGGACGGGACATGACGCCTGTTAGGCGATATTACAATTTTTCGGACACAGACAACGCTGTTAATGGCCAGGTACTCATTTTAAACCTGAGTACGGTGAGAGAATGTGAGTAAAGAGAGTTCTTCAAGGACTCAACTATGCGCCGAGCGCGAGGCTCGAACCCTGGACCTTTCCATCCGAAAGCGTGTGTCATACCACAAGACCACATAGCCGCACGTAGAAGGGAGTTTCCACATTGAAGCCTTGTAAGAAATAAATATACAGAGCCAAAACTGAAGCAATTAATCTACCAATTGCAGAACTCTATCATCAGCAATATTCTCACCTTCCATCTGTCAAATAGTTCAGTGAGAAATCCATTGACAGCCTTCTCGAAATACAAATCTCCGTACAAATCAAAGTCCCACATTTCAGCACTCATTTGAATAAAAATCTGAAAGACAGCTGTCGGGGAGCGAAACACGATCTGAAAAATATAAACAGGCATATTTATCTATTCCTTAATTGTGAAACTTATCTTTTTTTAAATTCATATAGTTTTTTGTGTATTTTTTTTTTCTTTAATATCTGCAGACCTGCCAACCCTTCACATCCAAAAGTGGAATCAGGACGCCTGAAAATAGGAATTTGAGACAAAAAAAGGGAATTTCATCTCTTTCAACCCCCCCCCCCCCCCCCACACACACACACCCCCCCCCCCCCCACACACACACACTTTTCTTTGCTCTTTTTTATTCTTACCTTTATCATCAGTTTTATAAATCGGAATAGTACAAAATGGAAGAGTGAAAATAAGAATGATTCCGCCAAAAGCGAAAGGATTGGCAGGTATGTATCTGGCAAGAACCACGAGGGTGAGTCCAAAAGTAATGGGACAAATCTCCTACTGAGTTCATTTCTATTTCATGTGGCGTCATATTTGACTGAATTGAACTTACACATGTATTCTTTAAACCAAAAGTTTAACATTTTAATTCTGTCAAATTTTGAAAAAGTTATGGCTGTTCAAAATGGCTGCCCTACGAATGTCCATCAGCTAAGGATCCCCGCGAGGCCCAGGGAAAAAAAAAAATCACGACCAAAGACAGAGAGCAATATGGAAAAGTAAAACATATGGGGGGGAATAGAAGATAGAGGAAGTGACCTCCTTTCCACCACGGGAGGTCAGAAAACCCCACCCAGTGTGTGAGGCCTTGAGTAAGTCATCTCACCCAAACTCGTTTTGCATCCTGCACTGTATCGAATGCTTGAACTGTTTCACTTGGAATAGAATAGACACAAAGGAAAAATCGTGCTTTGGGATGAATAAAGGAAATGTTATCCCCTCATGTCACGGGAGGTAAAAAAAAATCGAACCCTGTCTGCAAAGGGTTGTTATCCATATATTAATAGCAACTCACACAGTGTTCAATGAGAAAAGTTTTGGATCAACATAAACTATTACCTTAGTATCAGGAGTAATAAAGCCACTTGTAACATTTTCACCTCTGGCCCATAATTCATTCACACTGATTCTGAAAATTGAAAAATTGAAGAAAAAAAAATGAAAAGAAAAAAAGAAAAGAAAGAAAAAAGAAGAAGAAAACGAGAAAGAAAAGAAAATTTACAATACACCTTGCCGTGGACAAAAGCAAGTAGATAGGATTCATTTAAAGTTGTCCTTCAAATCCCTCATTTAATTAATATCAATATCAGAAAATAGGAATTTTCGTTTCTCTTGTTAAATCCTTTTGAATCTAATATTTTTGAATCTCAGCCCACTGATTCATGTGTTCTAAAACTGCATCATTGTAAAAATATATGAGGTGCATTAATAACAAAAGATTATCAAATTGTCAACAAAAATTAGGATCTAAAAAAATGAAATGTTGCAAGATACACATGAGATGCTACGCCATAATTCTAATATAGTGTCATTCAGTTCAAGATAAAGCCAGAACACTAACCTCATTTCAGAGTATTCTATTATCTTTTTAATAAACACGCATGTGTTTGTCTGAAATATAAAAAACATAAAACACAATGATTACATTAAAAGGTATGTACAACCCATCATTTATTGATAGCACACTCAACTCACAAGCAATGCAAACCAGAGAAAAGTCAAGGTATTTTTCCTATCCCTGAGTTCATTCAGCGGAGATAAGATTGTTGACATAAAATAGAACTTTATATAGCGCAATATCCACTAAATGTGCTCAAAGCGCTTTACAAGGTGTCCCTGGTCAATAGCAACATTGAACATGTAGGACGAGACATGACGCCTGTTAGGCGATATTACAATTTTTCGGACAAAGACAACGCTGTTAACGACCAGGACTCATTTTTCACCTGAGTACTTCGCGTGAGAAGATGAGATAAAGAGCACTTTATATAGGACTCAACTAATGCGCCGAGCGCTAGAGTGTACCCGGAATCCTTGATACGGAACAGACGTGTACATATACAATGACCAAGACCGCTTACAAAATATTTTACACCAGAGTACCGTGAGAGAATGTGAGTAGAGAGCCTTTTCCAAGGACTCAACTATGCGCCGAGCACGAGGCTCGAACCCAGGACCTTCTGATCCGAAAGCGAGTGTCATACCACTAGACCACATAGCCGCACATACAGTTGGATCTGACACAGAGTAGAGCAATTTGCGATAAACTAGGATCTTGATCCAGGATAAACTCCACTCTATGGAGCTTAGGGCTTGATTGACCACATAAAACTCGAAATATCTTCCAAGTGACATTCTCACAAATGACATGCTGACAAGAATATTATCAATTGTTGTTTTTCCTGGAACTACTTGGTTGAACGTAATTTATATGACTAAAATTTACAAAGGTGCAAAACAAAATTATTTTCAAATCATATGAATACTACATTAAGATTAAGGGAGAAAAAAAATCACTTTGAAAATTCAGATTGTCATGATGTATATCTAATTGAAAAGTGTCTGCTCTAAATCATTTACTTTAAAAAATGTTCAGTACCTTATTTCGGTGGCATTTTCTTCATTAATTCATCAAACTTAATTAAATAAAAATTCGTCTGCGTCAGAGAGGCAGCATAGATGAAAATTCAACGCCATTCTGTAAAGACATACCAATGTTTTCATCAGTCTCCACATATCACTGCGTCCGTAATATTGCTCTTTGATAATGAGTTCAACAAGATCAAGATGGACATTCTGGAAAATAAGAGAGTACTATCAAATCACGAGAGTAAAAAAAAAATAGCCCTAGCCAGTTTATTGGGATGGTCTTGATTCCCGACAAATCATCCCAATTAAGAGGCGGCCATGAAATTGACCTTTTTTTCAGATTTACCATAGTCTACTCTGCAGTAATCTGCCTCTCACAATGAGAGACAAATCTAACTACACAAAACAAATAATGAATATGCCACTTAAAACAGTTGCATATGTAAGCAATGGATTAGAAGCTTTATATTGCTCAATTACACAAACTAAACGACTTACAAGGGTACATGAAAAACACTCTGATGGACAAAAGTGACTGTAGGGATGTTGAGAATTTTTAGCCCATTTACTGCACTGTAAACCCATACTTTTAGAGCAATTGAGATGTAGATAATTGATACTTAAGTACTTTTCGAGAGTTGAAACTGCACGTGGTCAACACATCAACCTTCATTCCTAGCGAATGTTCGAGAAATAGCCAATTTACAAAGGAGTAAGAATGCTTCTCTACTCAAATCTCGGATTCCGGGAATCAAAAAACATCAGGATCTGAAAATTCTATTGTTCACATCTCTTGGATGACTATGACGAACGGTTCCACCACACTCCCAATTGGCCATTGCGATAGACACCAGCAAAACAAGGGATACAGATATATTCTATTGTTCCACACCTCTGTGATGAAGGGTATCACAGCACAAGCACACCCAGTGGAAAGTCCCGCTAGACTTATTTTATGAACCGTTGTTTTAAAAAATTCAAGACAATGAAAAAGCTTTTTTATTTGGACAGTCATTGAAAAATCCCGCTAGACTTATTTGCATTTTATGAACCATCGTTTTAAACTCTCTCTTCAAGTACCAAGTCTGTGCCAGACATCGGTGATCATGATACGCCATCCATCCCTCTGATCAGATAACCTCAGAAAACTAATATTACTCTTCTCTTTCTTTGTCACCCAGCTGTTCAAACTATTCAAATACGTTTTTCTTGGTCTACCTTTACTCTTTTTACCTTCTATCTTTCCTGTGAGAGCAAGATTTTCAATACATTTATGTCGATTTAGGTGCCCTAAAAATTGCATTTGTCTTTTTCTTATTGTACGAATCAATAACCTTATAGTTTCAGCTTGCTCTAATACTTCTTCATTAGTTTTCTTCTCTGTCCATGAGATTCTTAACATCCTTCTAAGAAACCACATTTCTGCTGCCTCCAGTTTCTTCCTAATGTCTTCTGTAATTGTCCAGCTTTCGCAGCCATATAATAATACTGACCATACGTAGGCCTTCGTTTTAAACAATTGAAGATAATGAAAAAGCTCTTTTATGGGGAAGGTAGTTGAAAAATTTTGTCCCTATCAAGCGGCGGTGTGTCCCAATTAAGTTGCTGGGAATTGAAATTGGCTTTTTATATAGGAAAAATTCTGTTCCCAAGGAATCATCGCAATAAAGCAACTGACCCAAATAAGCGGCATCCCCAATACCAGCTTGGACTGTATATGCAAAGTAAATGATTAGATCCAAACATTATGCTGTTTTTTTTATCATAGTCATAGTCATATCTAAATGCATTTTTATATGGCCAAAAAGAACAAAATGTTTTAAAGCTTAACTTGTTTCTAAAACTTTTCAAAGCTCTCAATTTTATCATTTTCTGGTCATAATAAATGGCGATGTAGTGTTATGTAATAACTATGCTAGCAAGAAGTAAATCTCTCATAATTTAGCTATTTAAAAAAATGTTGTGTGGAATGGAAAATCTATAATCCTTAAAGCAAACATAATAATTATTAATCGAATTAGGTATCCATATTAATAAATAAATTATAACTTTAAAAAGGCCTGGTGAGAATTGCTCAAAGCTATGAAGTCTGAATCATAGGATTTTTTAAAAATAAAGGGGTCACACACAATCTTACACATTGACATCAAAATGAAACGAATCAATTTTCACAGATCATCAGACATTGTCTCTAAAATCAACATTTTGTTGCTTACCAATTTATATTCAACATAAACAATAGTTTAAATAATGGTAGAAAAAAAACCATCACAATCTTCTACACAAAATACATACAATTGGATCAACCTTGTTGACGTGCACATCCTTGAAAGCTTTGAAGGAAAATATGTTAGCAATGCCTTGTTCAATGCTGACAGAATCTGAAAAAGGCCAAGAAAAAAGTATTAAAGACTGACCACCAAACATACCACCACCATTCATCCTCCTCCTCCATTTCCCCTCGTTAAATCCCTTTGAATTTAATCTATATGAGTACACAACATGTTGTGTTGCCAGCACAAAGGGACTAGTGCTGAACTCTGAAACTAACAATCTCGACACTTTCACAAACTCTCATACAATTTCCTACTGAAAATCGACTCTTAATACTTATACTCTATATTTCATCACCGTTTTTATACTCGTACTACTACTACTACTACTACTACATTCTTCTTTATCATCATCTTGTCCATCAAATATATTGACTGACTCAGCATTAGTCAGAATGGGCATAACTGCACTTAAAAATAAAAAGAAACAAAAATAAAAAATAAAAACAAAACATGCAGGCACTTTTCTGATATTGAAAGTTTGTGATTGTAACATTGAAATGATTCCAAGACAAAAATGCAAACAACTATCTAAGAAGCAGGTAATGAGTTATCATTCTGTAAAAAAAATTTAATCAAAAATATGAAAATAAGATAAATGATTAATAATTTTATCTCCTGGCCATTTATGTAAAGGGAAACAGGATAAAAACAACAAAAAAACAAAAAAGTAAGTCCAAAATGTCTACATTTTGAGAACGTTTATTTTTTCACCTTTATGTGGTAAATCTTCGTGCATCTGTTTGACTTGAAGCACTATACGACTGAAATAGATATAAAAATTAGTGGTAAAATGGAAAATAAGTTGTTATTTAGAAAGAGATTTCAAGATATAAAAAGAAGGTATCAGTCCATTTTCAATCAAAATTTGCATAGGAAAGAAAATGTATGAGATTGCAAACACAAATGCACATACACACACAAACAAACGAATACCAAGCACAATATACCCTGAGTAGCCTATAAATGATTGTATTTTGTATTAATTCTACTTGAAATTAAAATGTTTTGTAAATGGCTACAAGTTGGATTAGTTACAAATTGAACTGTGAATATCTAATTACTCTGTGTATCACTTTAATGGTTAAATTACTGAATAATACAATTTTGTAAAACGGTAGATATCGACTCTGAAGCAACTGAAAGCAAGAATTTGTCCAGTTAGACCAGATTTGGAGATGGAACGAGTACTGTTTCTTCAAGAAAATGCCTGTCTATAGACAAGTGGCAGGAAAAGGGAGGTAATTGCATTATTTGTTGGGACAACGCTTTCTCACCCTCCTTATTTTAAATTAAATTATTAAATTAAATTGAGCTTTATATAGCGCAATATCCACTAAATGTGCTCAAAGCGATTTACAAGGGGTCCCTAGTCAACAGAAACATTTAACATGTAGAACGGGACATGACGCCTGTTAGACGAAATTACAATTTTTCGGACAAAGACAACGTTGTTAACGGCCAGGTACTCATTTTACACCTGAGTACGGTGACAGAATGTGAGTATAGAGCCTTTTCCAAGGACTCAACTATGCGCCAAGCGCGAGGCTCGAACCCATGACCTTCTGATCCAAAAGCGAGTGTCATACCACTAGACCACATAGCCGCACATTTTCCACACTTGACGCCTTGGACTTTCACCTTTTTGGTCCAATGAAGGAAGTAATGAGAGGACATTGCTTTGAAGATGAGGAAGAAGCAGAGACAGCAGTGAAAAATTGACTCAAAAATGAGTCAACTCATTTCTACGAGGACGGGATTCATGGCCTTACAAAAAGGTGGATTGTGGCTATCGAGAGAGGCAGAGACTATGTTAACTCTCTCGAGTTCAAATGCATGGAAAATTGAACAAATCTGTTCGATTTTCAATGTGGGTGAACTCGAGAGAGTTAAACAGTAGCATTCTATTCTGCTAATACTAATACCAAGCTTCAATTCGAGGTGTGATTTATGGTATTGATTCAATTTGGTTTAAAGTGATAAGAAGAGTCCCATTACTTTTTGACTCAGCCTAGTAGTGTGCGGCTATGTGGTCTAGTGGTATGACACTCGCTTTCGGATCGGAAGGTCCTGGGCTCGAGCCTCGCGCTCAGCGCATAGTTGAGTCAGACCTGCCAATGGTCCCGGTAAAACCGGGATCATCCCGTTTTTTAAGGTCAAATCCCGCTGTCCCGTGTACGGTTTTAAAGTCCCGATTTATGGATGGATATCGGTACTTGATATATTTTTTTTAACGAATTTTTTATTTTCCGAATCAACGAGCATTTACAAATTTATCGACTATTGATAATGGAATCGATACCGTATCGGTACAATTTTTGTTAATAAATCTTATGCGAATATTGATTCTCGCGATATCGATTATTCCATTTTGATACTATATTTTGAACTGCTCGACTGTCTTCGGAACAGAATATAAATAGCGCCAGAAGTGAATTGAGTCTCATTTTCTTGTCTTGACTTCGCCATTTCACTTCAGTTCCATTTCGGCATTATCACTACTCATTTTCGATTGTGGATTTATATTTAAGTTCTTTTTATTTTTTTGTGGCTTCAATTTCTATTTATATTTAACTATCATGGCACCTCCAGCTAAAAAACCAAAGAACATGTGTAAATTCAGGAGTGATTTCACTATGGAATTTCCATCGATCATTTCGTCGAAAAAGTGAACATCATGCGCATTGCACGGCATGCAAAACGGACTTTCTCATTTCACATGGAGGAAGAAATGATGTGACCAACCATGTTTCAACCAAGAAACATACAGAAGCTGCATCATCTACAAAGTCAGCTCCTATTTCATCATTCTTTTCAAGAAACTCCGAGGAAGATTTGTTTAAAAAGCAGGTCACACGTGCAGAGCTTCTTTTTGTTTTTTTTCTTATTGAACACAATATGCCGTTAGCCATTTCTGACCATGCAGGTCCATTGTTTAAAAATATGTTCCCTGATTCCAAATTGCCCAGTCGTTCACTTGTGCACGGACAAAAGCTACTGCACTGACAAAATCTTTAGCTCAGCATTACTCTGCCAACCTCGTCACTACTCTACAGACACAGCCATTCAGTCTTGCGACAGATGGAAGCCATGATGGAGGGTCTTCACAGATCTACCCTGTTGTTGTGAGATTCTATGACAGAGTCAAAGGAGCTGTCGTGACTCAATTGCTCAGTGTTGTGGAATGTAATGGGAATTCAACTGGGGAGAATATTTTTCTGATGCTTAATAAGGTTCTAACAAAATTCTCTATTCCTTGGAAGAATGTTATTTCATTCTGCAGTGACAATGCTTCAGTGATGATGGGGATTCATAAAGGTGTTGTGAAGTTCATCAAGGATCTTCAACCAGGAGTATATGTGAATGGTTGTGCATGCCATCTACTTCACCTTGCAGCCAAAGCTGGAAGTAAAGAATTACGGAAAGACATTGAAGGTACTTTGATTGACATATATTATTTCTTAGATAAAAGCACCAAGAGACAAAAGGAATTCAGGAGATTTCAGATCGACTGTGGTGTTAATCTGCATAAGATTTTAAAGCACGGAGCGACCCGTTGGCTCTCACTGCATACCTGTGTTTCTCACCTAATTGAACAATGGGAACCGCTTAAACTTTACTTTACTGCAGAATTTAATGCATTGAGCGATTCACAACAAAAAAGCAGTAAAAATGACAGGATCAGAAGAGTTAATAGATTTTTCACCAGTCCAACATCTCGTCTCTATTGCCTCTTTCTGCGGGATGCCTTGCCACTGTTCACATCATGCAACCTTGCTTTTCAACAGGACTCTCCTCAAATCCATGTAATGATGCAACGTCTTCATGACCTGTTCACAGAGCTATTAATTCGATTTGTGAAGACATCAGCAATTGAAAGTGAGTCAAACATTTTTCAGATTGAGCACTGGCTTCGAAAAAATCAAGTACCGAGGGAGGAACTGAAAATTGGCAGTGATGCTAGGGCTTATTTGTGTACTCTTAAGGCAGAGAAGAATATAGATAAGTCGGATGAAGATGAGTTTGTTAAAGATGTCAGAAATTTCTATAGCTCTTCTTTAAAATACATTGTCTCTAAATTTCCTTTAGACAACGACGTTTTGAAGCATGCTCAGTTGCTAAACATTAGAGAAAAATCTAAAATTCCTGAGGCTAGTGTTTCTTTTCTAAATGATAAGTTTGGAATCGTGCCTCCAGAACACACAGATCAATTGTTGTGCGAATTTGCAAAATTCAGGATAACAAAGTTTGATGAGGATGTAACAGAGGAGAAAACAGTGGACAGACAGTGGCATGGTATCAGCCAGCTAGAGACCATGGACAGGGAGCAGAAATTTCCATTACTATGTAAATTGGCTGAGGCTGTACTTTCAATCCCCCACTCAAATGCAGACAGTGAGCGAATTTTTTCAATGGTTCGCAAAAACCATACTGAGTTTAGGTCAGCAATGTCAACAGAGACTCTCTCATCATTGATGGTGATGAAAACTCAACTGCTTGCTCAAGACTGGAAGTGTTTCTCTGTCGGCTTGGAGGATACACTCTTGAAAAAGATCAGGAGTGCTACCTCTGATTCCCTGCAGAAATAATGCTGCATCTGTGATGCAGCTTGTAAATATATACATAGGATTCTTCGTATTTTGGTGAGTATAAATTATGTATTTTGCTGTAAAAGGTAGTTTTTTCGGTTTGAAAATTAAAATCCCAGTTTTGCCTGTAAAATCCCAGTTTTTGGCCTCACAGGTCCCAGGTTTGCTGGTGAGAAGGTTGGCAGGTCTGTTGAGTCCTTGGAAAAGGCTCTTTACACACTTTCTCTCACCGTACTCGGGTGTAAAATGAGTACCTGGCCGTTAACAGCGTTGTCTTTGTTCAAAAATTTGTAATATCGCCTAACAGGCGGCATGTCCCGTCCTACATGTTCAATGTTGCTGTTGACCAGGGACCCCTTGTAAAGTGCTTTGAGCACATTTAGTGGATATTGTGCTATATAAAGCTCAATTTTAGAATTTTAGTGTAGTAGAGTACCACAAAACAAAATGATCAATCACATATTCTTACTTTCCATCCGTTTCAGAAGTGTACAGCTCCACAATATCCCCAGCTTTTACATCAGGAAAGTCTTTAGGTGAGAGAAGAACTTCTTGATCTATAAAAGAAAAAATAACTGTTTGCAATAATCCACATGAGCCCTGGTTAAATCATAATCTCTTTCCCGGGGAATAGAACAGAACAGAACATAAATCGGCTATGTGGTCTAGTGGTATGACACTCGATTTCGGATCGGAAGGTCCTTGGAAAAGGCTCTTTACTCACCGTACTCAGTTGTAAAATGAGTACCTGGCCATTAACAGCATTGACTTTGTCCGAAAAATTGTAATATCGCCTAACAAGCGTCATAGCCCGTCCTACATATTAAATATTGCTGTTGACCAAGGACCCCTTGTAAAGCGCTTTGAGCACATTTAATGGATACTGCGCTATATAAAGCTCAATTTTTATTTTTTTTAATTTTAATATTTAAATTTAAAAAATCGCTTTCCAGGGGAATAGAACAGAACAGAACAGACATTATATTGCTTAGTAGAGGGGAACTAAAAGTATAGAAGGGTAAAAGGACACAAAAAGTATATGCCACTTCACTTCAATAATATCAATAAGATAATTGGCCCAAAGTACAGCAGGTTCAAATCGTTTCCTGTAAAATATTGGATTTAAAATTGTAAAATTGAGCTTTATAATTGCGCAATATACTCTAATGTGCTCAAAAAGCTTTACAAGGGGTCCCTGGTCAACAGCAACATTTAACGTGTAGGACCGGACATGCCGCCTGTTAGGCGATATTACAATTTTTCGGACAAAGACAATGCTGTTAACGACCAGGTACTCATTTTACACCTGAGTACGGTGAGAAAATGTGATTAAAGAGCCTTTTCCAAGGACTCAACTATGCACCGAGCGCAAGGCTCGAACCCAGGACCTTCTGATCCGAATGCGAGTGTCATACGACTAGACCACATAGCCACACATTTAAAAGGGAAAAAATAAACAGATTTATGATTTTTACATACTACCGGAAAGGACACTTTGCATTCATTAAAAACTATGATATGACATAGTCTCTTCTGAAGACCCACTAATTGTAATTATATTCAAGTTCTGAAGTCATTTTCTATTTGGTCAACAAATTATAGGGGCCAAGACATGATACCAGTCAACAAATAAAAGCTTTTTGATGTTGCTTAGATTTTGTTTTATGTATGCATGCTTATTATGTATCATGTAGTGTCGTGAATTTTAATTGTTGTTTTTAAACATTTTTATTTTTATTATGTAAAGCGCCGCAGAGCACGATTAAAGTGGATGTTTAGACGCTATATAAATTCATTATTTACTATTACTATTTACTTTTTGATTTATGTTCAAAAACAAACAACATATCAATTATAACATAAATCTAGATCTACTCACGTTTACTGGACTTGTTGTGTACACATAATTTGTACGTTTTCATTGTCGTCTTCATTTTCAATCAGCTTCAGCCTAGAGTGGTTTTATAAAAGCAGTCAAAACATGTCTTCAATATTGGTCAGCTTTTGCTGGAATAGTTATCAAATGAAATTTTGAATTTATGAATGCATATGATGAGCCATAACATATATTAGTTTTTTTTAAAGACATGACTTATACTTTGTTATTAATTTGGCCCTGGAAAAAAACACCCTGAATTTGGCCAACTTCTTATATATCTTTGGATTTCAATCTACACCCAGTTTCTTCTTACACCCATAATTAATGATGAATTAAAATGATCATGACAGTAGTGACAGCCTACAGAAATGGCCACTATATAAATATAAACACACAACAATTTAAAATACAAAGATAGAAGTAGAAGGGTAGAGTTTTTTTCTTAAATATCTTAAAGATAGTTAGGTCTTCCAAAAGCTCCTACATCCCCAGTATTCTTCTTTTTTTCTTTTTTAACCTAGATAGTAGTAGGGGGTTTGGGAGGGGGGAGAACTTGTTTTTTAATGAATGTTCTGGCAGGGGGTTTGGGAGGGGGGAGACACGCCCTAATTAATGGGGCCAATTTTGTGTAGAAAAAATGCATTTCAGAAACTAACAACCCACTAACTAAAGAATATAAAATGAATAGACCGTCTAAGTCTGTGGACTATGACTATGACCATGCCATAACTAAATGTAATAATATCTTATCTATCGTTACATTACTTTTTTTTTTTTTAATGAAACTCTCTTGGCTCCCCTATAAGAATCTCAAGTTCTCTTCTAATTTACCACAATAACCTTCATGTTTTATGAGTCATTCGTGGTCATCGCGTATTTTTAATTCAGCAGTTTGCTTGTCATTCCAAATTATCATTTATGCATCGAAATAAGAAAAATCTCTGCATTTATGTTTTTGTTTACAAACATCGTGATCTGTGGCCTGGAGTGACTGGAGTGAAACAGTATGCAGTGTTGCCAGGTGCCTTTGCAAAAAGGAAAAATCCCGACAACTTTATGCCAGAAATCCGCCAACTTTATCCTACTTCACCTGCAACATAATTTGCCCAAAATCCACATTTGATTAAAAACATTTATAACTAACTATAGTGTATTGTCTCAGAATAAAAATTATGAAACTAAACGCGGCTCACCTATTTACTCTTGTTTCCTTTTTAAAGGTATGAAGATTCGGAGTTTCGATTTTGTTTGAGCGGGAGTTAGTGGCTGTCATTATTCCCAGACGCCTGTCTGGGGATAATAAAAATTTGTTATCCCCAGACACCTATGTGAGGATAATATCCCCAGACGCATGTAGCAAGTGGGCAGAAAGATTTTATGCAAAATGCCAAACTAGGCGTGAAAAATACCAAATATTCTGGAAAAAATACTAGTGGTTGTGTCCCAAAACAGTTAATATATCAAGTGATATTTAACACAAGATGAAAGTAAATAGTGATCAAATGTCAAATCCAGCTCTTTTAAAAAAAAATATCTTAAAGCAAATGGATCAGTGAAATTTCTTTTGTTACTTTGATCTGAAAACGTCAAACTGGCAATTCGACTTTTTATTTTCAACCAGGAAGAAAGTTGTTAATCATCAAATCTGTTCATAGTCCACCAACCATTTAAATTTTCATTACCAACCTACCTGTTAACTTTATTGATCATCTCTTGTTTCTATAATTTGCTCATTCTGGCCACCATTTTGGGGACGACCAGGAATAACTTTTATGTCGCTGACGAATTTCTAGGCCATGGTAATAATAATAATAATAATAATAATAATAATAATAATAATAATAATAATAATAATAATAATAATAATAATAATAATAATAATAATAATAATAATAATAATAATAATAATAATAATAATACTTTATTGCATCCCAAAAAGGAAATTTTTTGTACAGACGTGTTATAATTTACACATAAGATAAAAATACAATGGAAATAGGATGTATATATATAAAAAAGGAGCAGCTCTATAACCAGAGCTGCGCTTTATAATATGAATAATTTCAACACTGTAAAATAGTTAAAACTGTCACTATAAATTGAAAATTGAAAAGATTGCAAAACAAATAAATTAATAAATTAATATTTATATTTTTAAAAAGTAAAAATGAGAAATAATTATATAAAATGATTATTGCTTGTTGTTATAAAGCCTAATAATGGACGGCAGAAAAGATTTTCGGTGTCTCTCTGTTTTCGTTGAAATAGAGAAAGGGCGACCACTTCTTTCTGACATAATAATTGATGGTCTTAGTGGATGATACTGGTCATTTAATATTTTAGTTATTTTATTTATACAAAATTTCTCGTATAAAAGATCTACATCGTCAACATCATTTATATAGCGTTTAATGGATTTTTTAATATTTGAATTTATTTTGTTCCTTTCCACTGCTAAGCAATTGCCTCCCCAAGCTGTTATACAAAATGACAAAACACTTTCGATTACTGCTCTATAAAATAATGTGCAGAGGGTTTTATCTATTCTAAACTGAGAGAGTTTCGATGAAAAATATGTACGTCTGCACATCTTATGCCTAATTATTTTCAAGTGTTCATCCCACTTGAGCCTGTCATCAATCGTTACACCAAGGTATTTGTAGTGAGGAACTCGCTGGACGAATTGGTCCTTTAATTTTAACGGTTCTATCGGTTCCTTCACTCTCCTAAAGTCAATCACTAGCTCCTTTGTCTTGCTTATGTTAAGCTCTAGGTGGTGGGCATCACACCAAGACACAAATCTATCAATTTCTTGCCTATAAGCCACTTCGTTGCCATTTGTTATGAGGCCTTGAAGAGCGGTGTCATCTGCAAACTTTATTAAAGGTACACTCAGGTTTTGACTTCTACAGTCATTCGTGTATATTGTGAATAATACAGGGGACAATACACAACCTTGAGGAGCGCCAGTATTTGTAGTTATACAGGAAGATTTGTTTTGCCCTAATTGAACATATTGTGCTCTCTCCGTAAGAAATTCGAGCACCCAAGCAATTATATACTTGTTTAAATTCAGACTAGTCAATTTTTGAACAACCAACTGAGGTTGCATTGTATTGAACGCTGAAGAAAAATCTGCAAAAAGCAATCTGCAATAGCTCCTAGCGTGATCTAGATGCCTGTAGATGTTGTTTGTAAACAGCAAAATGGCATCCTCTACGCCACGTCCTGGTTTGTAAGCAAATTGATGACTATCACTCAATGGCATAAACTGATTCCTAATTTTAACAAGAACAAGTTTTTCTAAAGATTTCATGACTATTGAAGTCAGTGCAACAGGTCTGAGATCGTTCATAGTTTCAAGTTTTTCTTTTTTTGGAACAGGAATAATTTTCGAAGTTTTCCAAATTTCAGGGATTGAAACGCATTGGAGGGACCAGTTAAAAATATGTGTATAAATGGGGGAAAGCTGGTGGGCACATTCTTTTAATAGTTTTCCTTTCAATCCATCCGGCCCAGCAGCCTTCCTCTCGTTTAGTTTCGAAAATACGAATCTCGTTTCCTCTTCACTGACCTCAACAGCCATTTCATCTTCCAAAGCCCTGTCTAATTTATGTTTTTCATTTTCAATATCAAATTTGTTTGCTGTGTCGAAACGTGAATAAAATTTATTTAAAGTTTCAATTTCGATATCTTCTGATATAATCGTGGGCTTTGGATTATAGTTCACAGCAGTTTTAAGCCCCCGCCACGTGTCCCGTTGTTCGCCCCAAAGCCCAAAACCCACAACTGTTATTTTCCTGTCTGCTTCGCACAAGACAATACAATTTAGTATCACACGTCCACAAAACTAGATCCAACAACATATTTTTATTCGAATCAGAGATGAAAATAACTACCAAAACAAGGAAGCAAAAATGGTGGAAATATGTTTAGCTCATATATGAATTTAAAATATTCCGATAGCGGTGTGGATAGGCAGCTCAGTGGGTAAGGCCACCTTTCATTTTACTCCTTTTCGCAGCACAGATTCGACCCAGTCGCGACCGCATTTTTTTTTTTTTTTTACTTTTCTTTCTTTCTTCCCAATTGATTTTCATTGTTTTCACTTTTGTTCCGAGTTCCCAGCAAGAGTTTTTTTTTAATCAGTTGAATTTTTTATTTCTCCGATAATATTATTTCATTATTTAATTTGCTCTCGATCTATTATTGTTTTTTTTTTTTTTGTTTTGGTCAATGATAATGATAATAATAATAATAATAATAATAATAATAATAATAATAATAATAATAATAATAATAATAATAATAATAATAATAATAATAATAATTGTAATATTTGTTATTATTATTACTATTACCATCATAATCATTATTATATTATTATCAATAATAGTATTATTTTTATTATTAATACTCTTATTATCATACTATTACTATTATTATTATTATTATTATTATTATTATTATTATTATTATTATTATTATTATTATTGTTATTGTTATTATTAAAATTATTATTATTATTATTATTATTATTATTATTATTATTATTATTATTATTATTATTATTATTATTATTATTATTATTATTATTATATTATTATTATTATTATTATTATTATTATTATTATTATTATTATTATTATTATTATTATTAATATTATTATTGTTAACACTATTCCCTGCTCCGAGGGAAATCTCTCTTTTTCTTTTTTATTTTTTATATTTTGACCTAAACCTTAGAGTTTTTTGTTTGCTAAACCTTTATGTAAATGTTCCGTTTCTGAGCATGAATTTCTTAAATTGTTTTTATTTTTAAAACAATTATTGTTTTTATTTTTAAAACAATTATTGTTTTTTTTTATCCTCTATCTGACCATTTGGTCGCTCTCTGAATATTTCTGTTTGTTTGCTTTTTAATTATTTATTCTTTTTAGACACTATTTGAGATCGGAGTGGGGACGAATTTATTTGCTAGAAACTAGACAAAAACAAGAGAGAGAGAGAGAGAGAGAGAGAGAGAGAGAGAGAGAGAGAGAGAGAGAGAGAGAGAGAGTTTAATAATAAAAAAAAGAAGTGGGGGGAGGTTGGATGGGACATTTATCCCTTTCAACGTTCTGTAAAAAGAATACGGAATTTAAAAAAAAAAAAAAGTGACGTTACCAGGATTCGAACCCACAACGTCGATTATGGTCAAACTTCCAGGGCAGACGACTAAACCATTCGGCTATGACACCCACTTCGAAATCGACGCATATTGTGTATATGTAGTAACTACTGATTGCAATGTTGGTTAATTTTATGTTTTTATAGATATTTTATTAACTTTCCTTATTTCTATGTGCATCTGGAAACATTCCATATTCTGGAATGTGGATAATTGTTTAAAAGAGCGGAGTTTCAAATATGCGTCTGGGGATAATAAAAATTCGTTATCCCCAGACAGGTGTCTGGGGATAACAAATTTTTATTATCCCCAGACAGGTGTCTGGGGATAATCACAGCGGGAGTTAGGGCAGCGGGGACAGAGGGCAGCAGCGGGGAGTTTGATTGTCGGATATTGTTTTCACCTTCGGTTAATCTGAATTAGGTTGTATAATATAGATCAAGGCCAACAGTACACTCACAATAGATTCTCCCAAAAGTCGCTTTAGAGGGAAAAGAAGAAATAATTAGACTTGGTTGCTATGCTTTTACTTTTTTTAAAGGGTAAACAAATCATCAAAAAATCCACCAACCGCTAGGCCATTTTTCTCCCGCCACGCAATGATAAAAATAAAAATTCGCCAATTTGGTAGAAAATCCGCCAATCTGGTAATACTGACAGGCATTGCTGAAAATTGTCAGAAAAAAAAAAAAAGAATAATGACAGGAAGGACGACCAAATGGAAAGCAAAGGGCAAAGGGTTCGAATAAGGGGTCCTGAATACATAATATATTGCTGTTAGACTAAGAAACTAAGACTCATTTTCTCACATGTTTGTGTTCGAAAACATACATCGTTTTTCACGAAGCAAAAATATCTTGTTTACTGAAAAAAAGTATCTAGAATGGGAGATAAACAAAGACAATGTGATTAACATACAATTAAAGACTAAATTGGAATAGGGATGTAGGTACAGTGTTTATAAATTGACAAAATATTTGGGTTTTAGGATATACTTTTCATTGTCAGTTTACAATAAGCTTGGTTCCCCACTGAGCGGACAGAGCCAACCAGTCATTTTATTTGAAACCCCTCAATCAGCAATGGACATATTGGACAGGAAGTTAGACCCCACTGACGTAACGTACCGGCCGTTAGGCAGCTCCTCGACCGAAGCCGATTCGCAGCTACCCAGTGTCTCCTCTTACTGGTATCAAAGCCTGGCAACTTCTCACCAAGCTTAGAGGAGTGTAGGTCCCCGCCCCCACGAGGGATTGAATTTGTCCAAACCGACTTCCGGAGGCGGAGTCATACTACCGGTAAGATCATCCTCGAATCAGATTGTTTGGATTTGACCATAGCTTGACTGGAGTCCGTCCCTTTTTCAGGGAAAAACAGTTTAGTATTCATGTGAGCGTCAATTGGATTCAATAGTCTGATGTCACGTCGTCCAGCAACGGCGGCCATCTTGGTTATAATGGGGTTTTTTTTTTCCTCTGGATACGCTTTTATGCTCGTCGGAGAAATATTTCATATGGGCGTCCGCCATTGTTCCGATAGTTTAGAGCCATTGTTACTAAGTTACCATGCGTCATTAGGAAGGAAGTGACGTTACGACTGTTGAAGAGTATTGTTACTGGATTTAGAAATCTTTTGAGCATCTGTTTTAGAAGGGATCCAGTAGCCCCTACAGAACACGTGTTGGTAGACTGTTGGGTTGTATTTCGCTAGACTGGAGAAACGTGTAAAAAACAATCGTGCGGCTATGTGGTCTAGTCAGGGCACACACGGCCTTGGGTCTGTAGTATGACACTCGCTTTCGGATCGGAAGATGCTGGGTTCGAGCCTCGCTCGGCGCATGTTGAGTCATTGGAAAAGGCTCTTAACTCACATTCTCTCACCGTACTCAGGTGTAAAATGAGTACATGGCCGTCAACAGCGTTGTCTCTGTCCGAAAAAAAAAATGTAATATCGCCTAACAGGCGTCATATCATCTCGTCCTACATGTTAAGTATTGCTGTTAGCCAGGAATCCCCTGTAAAGCGCTTTGAGCACGTTTAGTGGATATTGCGCTATAAAAAAAAAAAAAGCTCAAAGGTCAATCGAGGCTTAACTGTTTGGAGATTTTAACCTACTGTCGTCAGAAACGTAGTTGTGAAGATGAGTAGGTATTGTTCGTCGGAATTCTATCCTCACCTTTAAATAACACCCACGCCTATATTTATACAATTAATGAACAGTAACATGGGAGGTTGAGGGAGTGCATTTTACAACTACATTCACGTCGAAAGTGATTTAACCCTTTCCTTACCAGCCGTTTTCAGGATTTTCCTCAAAACTTCACACCCAACTAACACAAAAATAGATTTTTATCACTCAAACACAATAGCAGTAAAATTATTACGATACATAATTTCTTTAGCAAAAAATTCTCTACAACACACTGTTCATTCATTTTCTTTAATTTTGATTATGTACAAAAGAAATTTGAATAAGAAAAATGTTGGTTGTATCTTAACGAGTGTGACGTTTTTCCTATAGTTATTGGTAAGGAGAGGGTTAAACAACACACACCCCTGTTTTTATACAATTAATTACAGTAATATTGGAGGTTGAGGGAGTGCATTTTACAACTACGAGTACATTCATGACGACAGTGATATAAAATCTCACACTTCATCTTACAGGCCTTGATTGTTTTTATAATTTCAACTCACTGACGTGTTAACTACGTCATCAAGATGAGTATTTAGAGTCACGACTGTGTCTTGTTGTGTAAAATATTTTTCTTTTTGATATTGTTGTTAAAAGGAATTTTATTTACATTGAAGAATAGTACTATATATAGTTCGAAGTTGACGTCACTCAGGTCTTTGTTATTGTTTTTTGCCATCCGCGTTTATGAGTACTTATCACTAAACTCTATTAACCAGCTTTGTGTGTTGGTCCGTTATACTTCCGGATGGCAATTTGTGAGCTTCTTAGCCAAACGCATACTATCTATATTAAATGATTCGAAAAGTTGTAAACAACCGGAACAATTGTGGACATTTTTTAATTTTTTTTTTTCTACAAATTCATTAAACAGCAATAGGGTTTTAATTTCAAGGATGCATTTTAAAAAAATGGAAATAATCATTTCACCATTTTATGGTTTTATGATTGTTGCCCGAATGTCACATTTTTGTCTTTTCTAACACCTCAATTGAAATACATATCCTAATCCAGCCAACTATCGATCTATTTATAAGACTGTGCGGCTATGTGGTCTAGTGGTATGACACTCGCTTTCGGACTGGAAGGTCCTGGGTTCGAGCCTCGCCCGGCGCATAGTTGAGCCCTTGACTCTATACTCACTTTCTGTCACTGTACTCATGTGTAAAATGAGTACCTGGCCGTTAACAGCGTTGTCTCTGTCAGAAAAATAAATGTTATATCGCCTAACAGGCGTCATGTCCCGTCCTACATGTTAAGTGTTGCTGTTGGCCAGGGACCCCTTGTAGAGCGCCTTAAGCACGTTTAGTGGATATACTCTATATAAATGCTCAACAATGCTCTATAATGGTAAATAGACCTGCATTCAATCTTTAAAATCATTTGGGTATTGTAGATACGGTCGTCAAAAAGTAGTTTCAACATCTAAAAATATCACAAAAAAATTATTACAATGGAATCAGAAAAGATATAAATCTTAAAACTAGAAAACTGTATCTAGCTCTTTAATTATGTTCAGTAATGAAATTGATAGAATTCAATTTTTGTTTTGTTTTGTTTGAAAACTGTATCTAGCTCTTTAATTATGTTCAGTAATGAAATTGATAGAATTCAATTTTTGTTTTGTTTTGTTTTTAAGGGTTTTACTGCGTTTGGAACACATTAAAGTCATATCAGCGGCAGCAAAAAAAAAAGGAAGGAAATGAGGTGGTAAAACGGTCTAGAATTAAAATTAAAGGACCCAAGAAAATGTAAGACAAAGGGGAATTGGTTCAAATGGGAACCAGATTCCAAGAGCACCCTATCAAAGTATGTACTTTGTTTGAGATCACCTAAAAGTCTTATCCAAACACAAGCACATGTCCCCACTAAGAGGAATACACTCAAATGTTTACAAAGCATATATAATATGTAAATAAAACATAATACCCTGAGATGATTTACAAGAAAAAAAAATATCATCTCCCAAAACTCTAACTATAGATAGTATGCAGTTGACGTCACTCAAGCCTTTGTTATTGTATTTTGCCATCCGCATTTGTGAGTGATTCTCACTATAGTGTATTAACCTGACTATAAAAGTTCATGGTTACACATAGTTTTGTGTGTTGGTCCGTTATACTTCCGGATGGCAATGTTATGAGCTTCTTAGCCAAGCGCATACTATCTATACTTTTGACTGTTTCCATCCCAGTCAGAATATCCAGCCAGGGCCAGGACAAAACCGATTAATCTCATTCCAAGACAAAGACAGAAAGCATGTTGGGAAACAGATATTATAGGGGGATAGAAGACACAGCAAGTGCCTCCTTGCCCACTATGGGAGACCAGGATCCCAACCCAGGACAGAATTCCATATTTGTCTTCACGCTCATACATCTCATCCAGATTCAACGCTCTAATATAATAATAATAATAATAAAATAATAATAATAATAATAATAATAATAATAATAATAATAATAATAATAATAATAATAATAATAATAATAAAAATAATAATAAAATAATAATAATAATATAAAATAATAATAATAATAATAATAATAATAATAATAATAATAATAATAAATAATAATAATAATAAAAATAATAAATATAATAATAATAATAATAATAATAATAATAATAATAATAATATAATAATAATAATAATAATAATAATCAATAATAAATAAATAATATATTTTATTCATCCAAAAAATGGAAATTCGTTTACAGACGTGGCATGCATAAAAATGTATAAACACAAAGTTGAGAATCTATGGTGACAATGTATACATATATAATATATGCAAATGTACAGTACAAACATGTAAAAATATACAACCAGGAACCAATAGCAACACCTTACATATTAATTTGATAAATTGAGACAGGCCATACCTCTGGTCTTTAGTCTGGCCACTACCACATCATCTCACTCATCTGTGGTGTTTCATTCATCATGTTTTGTTGATAAAGGGGAAACCCGAAACGTTCATTTGATCTGTTCTTGTAATTAAATTGAAGCTTACATTCAATTTCACATTATTATTTAATTCTTTGAGCTTCGAGCAGCAACTTCTACATTACTCTTTTTATGGAACGTTTGCTTGGTTTGTTAGTTTAAACATGTATTCTTCTTCTTCTTCTTCTTCTTCGTTCCTCTGATGGACATCTATGTCTGCAGTCCGATATCTGCTATGAAGTCTGTGGTCCGCTTTAGGTCCTCAGCCTCACCATAGAGCTTTGTGTTGAGTGTTGTAGGAGTGACCCAGTGGTTCGAACGTTGCACGTTGTATAATGGGCAATCCAGAAGCACATGTAAAGTGGTTTCATGGTCGGTTCCACATGGGCATGTATTAAAAATGTAATTATTAATCGGCTTGTCTATCATTCTTGACCAATTAGCGAGAGGTGCAAAATAAAGATAGCGCATTGTAATGGGTGTTTGTTTTTTTGTTGTTTTTTTTTTTTTTTTGGTGTTAGTTTATTATTAGATAATCAGGATTCTAAAAATTCATTTTTAAATGTGGGTACCAACTACGAATTTATTTTCGTTATGACAGGCAGGAGTTTTCGAAGTTCAAAAGTTCCATTCATAAATCGTCTTCAATTATAGTGTAAAATCTATTACGTTATTATGCTTCAAAAACAGCTTAAAGATGGGCATAGTATACCAAAGAGACATCTGATTTGTCTAATTGAAAATTGAAAGAAAATAATAATAATAATAAAAATAATAATATAATAATAATAAATAATAATAATAATAATAATATAATAATAAATAATAATAATAATATATGATCTTTATTGTCCATAAATATGGCAATTTGTCATTTAGTTACACTTGTTATAACGTTATATGATAACTATAACATTGAAAAGATATTTCACTCCTACTTATTCTCTCTCTCTCTCTCTCTCTTTGTCTCTCTCTGTCTCTCTCTGTCTCTCTCTGTCTCTCTCTCTCTCTCTGTCTCTCTCTGTCTCTCTCTCTCTCTCTGTCTCTCTCTCTCTCTCTCACTCTCTCTCTCTCTTCCTCTCTTTCTTTCACGCGTGCGATATACACAACATAAACATATTCATTTCATTTTCAATTCTGATGCTTCTGTAAGCGGTGAAAATGGTCCAGTTTGATTGTAGTTTCATATCTGACTCATTTCTCTTCGAAGATATAATGATGTTAGATGTTGTGTCATAAAATTTTTACTCTTTGTAATATTCCGGACTTCAGTCTTTATTGTTATGGCGCATAGTTGAGTCCTTGGAAAAGGCTCTTTACTCACATTCTCTCACCGTACTCAGGTGTAAAATGAGTACCTGGCCGTTAACAGCGTTGTCTCTGTCCCAAAAAAAATTGTAATATCGCCTGACAGGCGTCATGTCCCGGCCTACATGTTAAATGTTGCTGTTGACCAGGGACCCCTTGTAAAACGCTTTGAGCACATTTAGTGAATATTGCGCTATACAAAGCTCAATTTAATTTATTATTTTCGTTGATTTGAAATAATATGTGAAGCAAACCAGAATTGAATTCTTATAAAAGAATAAGAGCACAGACTGCAAACATTGGATTTTCGATTGTATGGCCATCAGACAGCAATACAAAGATACAATCAAGGATCATTATTATCGTGGAGTAAACAAACTACTTACACTTTTCTGAATAAAAAATTCACCCCAAATACCGAAGCATACTCAATGTCTCAATCGTTTCTATGTTATATGTTTGTGTTGAGAATATTGGCTATTAAGCTTAATTGCTGGACAACTAACTTGGCAGAGGTTGTGTGGGTTGGACCCGCGATCTCAAGTAGTCGGTGAGAGAGAGCTCTAATAATGACCTGAGTTAGAGACGATCTTTTTTTTTTTTTTTGGGGGGGGGGGGGGGGGGGGATCGTGGATAGCACATACGATAGAGTCACGCTCTCACCGGCCAGGAGGTATTGTCGGACCAGTAAGGTCACGGGTTCAAACCCCCATCACCGCCGCGAAATGTTTTTATTCTCTATTCTCTTCTGGCACTTTCCTACTCACTTCATCTCTTGTTGTTACGAACTACTTAGCATAGAAATGTGAAAATATTGTATGAATTAAATTCAATGTTGTCTGCAAATGGCGCTTTGTCCATCATTGAAAATATCTATATACGTTAGAATTCTACAATGGTTTTATGGATGTTTTCTCTATATGGTACTAGAGTAATGTACAGCATTGAATGCAATATAAAATATTTACACAAAGAGTACAGGGGCAATTTTAATGTTGTCACACAGAAACACAAAATGTGATTTTAAAATCATTGACACCAAGAATCTAATTCTATATCAGCGGCACTGAAAAAGTAAAGGTCTATTAACACAATAAAGCTAACATATTATTTTTAATATTTATGGCACCCAGAAAACAACAGAATGTACTCTTAAAATTTTAAAAACCCAGAATTCTCTAGTGGAGGGAGACAATCCATACATGTTCGTCACATCGCGTGCAAACATATGTAGTTGCTCACTTTGAATTAAAGTGGGTTTTTTTTTGTCCAAAGAAAGATCCTTTTGTTATTTTCTTCAAAGGGTCACGTTTACAGATAGAAAGCAAACAATTTTATTTTTAAATTATTTATACCCTGGTGATTAATATAAGAAAATCAAGTTATTTTCCACGGTGTTATGCACAAGGGCAAGGGATTTGATGCCTCTTTCTCCCTTAAAAATAGAGGACGTGATCTTAATAATAATAATAATAATAATAATAATAATAATAATAATAATATAATAATAATAATAATAATAATAATAATAATAATAATAATAATAATAATAATAATAATAATAATAATAATAATAATAATGATAATACCAATAATAATAATAATAATAACAATAATGATATTGATAATGATGATGATGATGATGATAATGATGATGATGATGATGATGATGATGATAATAATAATAATAATGATAACATAACATAACATAACATGTGGTATAGGGCGAAATAGAATAAAATCCCTTGAATGCCTTTAATATTAATAGTAATGCTAGAAATATGTTGAATGAAAGATTACAATAAGGATACACGTGGTAAAGACAATATATCAACTTAAATTATGTACTCATGTATGTGTGATGTACAAACATATATCTTTAACCGTGACATGCAAAGCACACACACACACACACACACACACACACACACACACACATGCATCCATACATATAGAATATAACCATAATAAGATAACAATGCATGATATTTACATACAATATTGAAAGCCATGTAATCCCTTGAAATAACCCATAGATTTTGCATTCTTTGTTTCAAATTCAAGAATGTATTATATGTATATGATCCAGGCAGAATGATTTTGATGGCGACCACTATATGATGACCCTGACCTTGTCTTCCGGCACAGATGAGAATGCCGAGAAAATTAGCCATTAAAATCTTTAATGACTGGTGGAGACTCTCAATGTCTTTTCTGATGATCGAAGCTTTATAGATAGTTCGAAGATGACGTCACTCAGGCCTTTGTTATTGTTTTTGCCATCCGTGTTTGTGAGTTGTTCTCACTAAACTGTATTAACCACACTATAAAAATTCATGGTTACACAGAGTTTGTGTTTTGGTCCGTTATACTTCCGGATGGCAATGTTATGAGCTTCTTAGCCAAGCGCATATATACTATCTATAGCGGCAGTAGTTTTCAAACTTGTCAGTAAGGTCTTTTTCTGTAACTGCCGTGGGCATGGTGTTTTGGTCGTTCTTCATTCCTGTCATGCTGTTTGTCAGATTACATATAGATAGTATGCAGATGACGTCACTCAGGCCTTTGTTATTGTTTTTGCCATCCGCGTTTGTGAGTTGTTCTCACTAAACTGTATTAACCAGACTATAAAAGTTCATGGTTACACAGAGTTTGTGTGCTGATCCGATATACTTCCGGATGGCAATGTTGTGAACTCCTTGGCCAAGCGCATTCTATCAATAGACAGAAGGGCTAGAGCTCAAGTGGTCGCTGGTTGGGATAAGTAAGTAAGTAAGTCAGATCACATATAACCGTTGTCGTAGAGCAACTCTTCAATTTTTCAATTTCAATAGTTGGATTTAGCGGCTCTGATGAGCGTTTTGATTTTATTGTTCATAATATTATTGACAAGATCTTGTCGTTGCCAGAAAATCAAAGAATCAGGTGGACGAGATTGGCTAAATGAAAAGAATATTCTGATTGGATCATGCTGGATCATCACTTGAAGGAATAATAAATTATTATGGTCCTAAAAAATTGTTTGCTCACTTGTCGGCACAAGAGATACATAATATTGTAGGTTGTGCATAGAGTGTTATATCGCCGTACAGATCCCCATGAAGATTAGATATGACAAAGTGTTAAAATTGTGTCAGCATGAAAATGGCTGGTCGGATAGTGAATGAATGAATTTGGCTACCCAGTCTCAGGGACGCTTGCCGTGAACTATGCGGTTGTCATCATGTCCTCTGCTTGTTGGATTCCTTTTGTTATATTTTTCCATGTAACCCCGCCATGTACCGACGTTTTAAGATCGAGCAGATTATGTTCCGTCTTTAGTTTTGATGGAATCGTTTTTGTTGGGTTTTTTTTTTGTAGGCGTAAAAATAGAAATTCTCCTGGTGCTGATTGGAGCAAACGATGGTATGTCTGCAGGTCGCATTTAGCGTTGTTGGTAGAGACGTTGGTGTTCGTCCGCGATGTTTCTTCCCGGCATTGAAGTATTCCTTCATTGTATCATTCTATTTTTTGTTTTGTTTCTTCTTTCTTTTTTTTAAAAAAGGACGATTTTAAAAATCAGAATATACTCTTAAATTTACACTTTCTTAGAATGGTTCAACTCAAGATTCAATGCTTTATGGTTTTTCAAGGCTCATGTACAGGCCAATATCATTTCCATAACGTTTCATTAAATAGGGGTCAATGCCCTTCACCTTCATTTGTTGGTACTCTGGAATAACTTTCCACCCTGTCGGAGACTTTCCTAAAAAGTTGCAAGGTGATTTTATACAATCTGTAGCATGCCACCAACCCGCCCCAACTTCCAAAGCACAGTTTTTCTTCTCTTCGTTCCACATGGCGTAATTCCAGTCCTTTGTTGAGAAGGGCGTATTCTGTAAATTGCCGAGACAGTCCCCCAAAACAATGGTACCTCCTGCGTTTGGATCTTTTGGATATGATATTGTTTTGTCGAATGTGAACGAATAGCGTCGTTTTTCGTTGTGAACAATAAAAGGTTTATAAATACGGTACTCGGGCCAAATGTTGGTTGCTACCTTCAAAACTGTGTAACCTGCCTGTGACAGAGCACGCCACCTGGCAAGTCCCGTCCAGAAATTGAATTCATCGACAAAAAAACCCTTTTTATATTCTTTCCAAGACCTATTAAAATCAATGCTTCCACGGTTATAAAATACGACAACAGAGCTCTGATCAGGTTTCGGTCCGAGGCTACAAACCACTGGAGTCACGTGGATCACTTTCTTTCGGCCATATATTAATTTTAAGTATGTCCTTCTTGGCCGATGATCTAATCCATGTTTTGATAAATCAAGACATTCGGATGGAAGATCTAAACAATTTTTTCCGATCCATCCATTCACACAAGAACATGCAGATGATTGTGGGTTCCAAACTCCGCCGTGAGCACAGTTTTTTGACAGATACTTATGCTTCTCTTCCTTTGTTGAGCATTCAGACATGTTTTTACAGGGGTAGTGATGATAGCAATTCCTTTGGTCGACCATACTTGCCCCAATGCACGCTGAATCCAGATTACAGTGAAACACACACTTATTCAACGTGCCAGCAACTGCCACGAAATTTGAACAGTTTTTATGAATTCTTTCTTCTAACTGACACAACTTTCCGGAGTAAAATCTTGTATCATTTCTGCCAGTCGCAACGTGAAAAATAGGCAACACAATCCCAGGTAGCAAAAAGATATGAAATGTGTTGAAGAACATTCTGTGATAAAAATTATGAAACTGTTTTGAAAATAGTGCATGTAGAATAACTTGACTACGAACTGAATATGCATTTATACGTATCCTCGCAATGACATTCGTAAATGTTGGACCAATTACAAAGCAGATGAGCTGTTCGGAAAACCCGAGAGGCCAAATTTAAAAAAAAATAAACAAGTAATAAACAGAAGCTTCCAACTTTGACATTGTTTGTGCCTTTTATAAATAACGTTTGAACCATTGTTTTCAGACATTTCAAAACAAAATGGTAAAGTCAACCAGCTAAAGAGTTCTTGAATTATTAAAAATACATCTTCAATCGGCGGCTGAATGGAAACAATGGAGCAGCCAAACAGCACAGATATCAATACATTTCAACCTACGAACAATGGATCAAAGAGTAAGTTCAAAACGTTTATTTAAAAAGCCAATCCTGTTAAAGAGTTTGTGCTTTGTTTCGTTCACTTCATATTTTTGATCACCGAGTCCCCCCCCCAAAAAAAAAAAAAAAAACAAACAAACAAAACAAAACAAAACAAAAAACAAAACAAAACAAACAAACAAAACAAAAAAACAACATAACAATACCGAACAACCTATACAAACAATCTACACATGACCGACTCGCCTTATTCATTATTTAATTGGACCAGACGTTTAACTTATTTCAATTCTATTTAATCTCTTACTTCTACTCTTTTCATCCTTTCCATTGCTTTTTTGATACATTCTTGGCTTCATTCTTCGTTCTTCTTCTTCTTCTTCTTCTTCTTCTTCTTTTCTTCTTCTTCTTCTTCTTCTTCTTCTTCTTCTTCTTTCTTCTTCTTTTCTTCTTCTTCTTCTTCTTTCTTCTTCTTCTTTCTTCTTCTCTCTTCTTCTTTCTTCTTCTTCTTCTTCTTTCTCTTCTTCTTCTTTTCTTCTTCTTCTTCTTCTTCTTCTTCTTCTTCTTCTTCTTCTTCTTCTTTTCTTCTTCTTCTTTCTTCTTCTTCTTCTTCTTCTTCTTCTTCTTCTTCTTCTTCTTCTTCTTCTTCTTCTTCTTCTTCTTCTTCTTCTTCTTTTCTTCTTCTCTCTTCTTCTTCTTCTTCTTCTTCTTCTTCTTCTTCTTCTCTTCTTTTCTTTCTTCTTCTTCTTCTTTCTTCTTCTTTCTTCTTCTTCTTCTTCTTCTTCTTCTTCTTCTTCTTCTTCTTCTTCTTCTTCTTCTTCTTCTTCTTCTTCTTCTTCTTCTTCTTCTTCTTCTTCTTCTTCTTCTTCTTCTTCTTCTTCTTCTCTTCTTCTCTTCTTCTTCTCTTCTTTTCTCTTCTTCTTCCTTCTCTTCTTCTTCTTTCTTTCTTTCTTCTTCTTCTTCTTCTTCTTCTTCTTCTTCTTCTTCTTCTTCTTCTTCTTCTTCTTCTTCTTCTTCTTCTTCTTCTTATTGGACGATATTGATTGGTGGGCATCGTTGTTGTTTTTGTGTGTCAAGGTGTCAAGACGTCTTTCTATCTGCTGTGGTGTTATTGTGCATTTATCCTATATTTCTCAAGTAATTGTTGTTGTCTTGGATTGAAATTTATATTGGTCTGTTCGACTCATTTCCCTTTATCTTTTGGACTATATTCCGGACTGTTTAAGTGTTTTGTGTTTTCAGGATTTCCAATTGAAACTGTGAAGGTAGTACAAAATTCTTCAACTTCAACTTCTGCCATTATTTCACCATTCGAGGCATTAAATCATCTCATCATTGTATTATTATTATTATTATTATTATTATTATTATTATTATTATTATTATTATTATTATTATTATTATTTATTATTATATTCAATATCACCGTAACCGTCATCGTCGCTGTTCACCTGTAAACCCTGGTTGTTTTGATTATCTGGATTGTGATTGTTGTGTAAACATTCCGTGTCACTGTTTGTTTTGTCACTCTGTGACAAGAATCGTGAACTGTTTTCTCCCAACCGTAACCCCCCCCCCCCCCAACCTTCTCTCTCTCTTCAACGTACATATTTGATAATAAGTAGCCAAACCATGTCTACCCCAGCTTCCAATGCAAAGAGATTAAGAGGGGGTAGCGACGATCTACCGAGTGTTACTGACGAGATGTGTGAGTTGAGAAGGGAATTCATAGAATTGAGGAATGTAATTGATGGAGTTAAAGACAGCGTGAGCTCGGTTTTAGCGGTGTTGGGGCAACTCAGTACCATTAAAGATCAAATGGACAGGATATTAGAAAATATGAAAGGACAAGAGGAGAGGTTAGACAGGATAGAGGAGGAGGTAAAGATGCAACGAAGTGAGGCGAGAATTGTCAAGGAAGATGTGGGGGTGTTGAGAAGGCGAGTGGAGGTGTTAGAGGCGAGGGCGATTGAGAGTGAGGCCAGAAGCAGGAGGAACAACTTGGTGTTTCACGGTGTCGAGGAGAGGGAGGGAGAGAATTGTTTTGAACTGGTGGCGGAGTTGGTGCGGAAGTGCAAAGTGGAAGGAAGGGTGGTGATAGAAAGAGCGCACAGGATGGGTAGAAGAACGAGTGACAAAAGAAGGCCTGTCATTGCCAAATTCCTTGACTTCAATGACAGGCAACGAGTCAAGCTGGGGAGAAAGCATCTGCCTCCTGGACTTGGAGTAAGTGAAGACTTTCCGTCTGAGATCCGGGAGTCAAGACGCCAATTGATGGCGGATTTGAAGGCAGCCAGGAATGCCGGAAGAGACGCCTGGGTAGCATACCCAGCCAGGCTGATTGTGGACGGCAGGGAAGTGCGGACAGTGAGACCGACGACGACAACAGATCGACAATAGGAAGATGCGCCGCGGAGCCACCTTTCAAATGTATCCTTTTGTGTTTTTAATATCAATGGTAGTTTGGAAATGAAGAAAGAATGTCCTGAATTTGTTGAAAGTATTTATAATTTGATGTAATTTTGTTAAGTGAGACGTGGACGAATGAGAGAAGTAATTTAATGTTAGATGGCTACTGTGAACCGTTCTGCAAACACCGCAAAAGAAAATCAAGGGCCAAACGGGATTCGGGTGGGTTAGTGTGTTATTTCAGGAAGCGTTTGGAAAAGGGTGTGTCAGTTGTAGATTGGGAGTATGAAGATGGTATGTGTTTTAAATTAGATAAGGAACATTTTGGATGGAATGAAAGTGTATATTTATTATTTGTCTACATGAGGCCGTATGGATCAACGCGTAGCGATTTTGAGATAATGTAAGTTGTTTTGATGAACTGTTAAATCAATTGACAAAAGTGACCGATCAGGGAGGGATTATAGTAGCAGGAGACATGAATGCAAGGACGGCGGAGAGAGAGGATTGTTTGACTGTTGACATTAGAGAGAACCAGACAGAAGAGCTTTCGGTAGAGAATGTTTTATGTGAAAGAGATTTCTTATGTAATGACATGACAGTTAGACGTTTTAATAAGGACAAAAAAGTAAATGACTATGGACTGAAATTACTCCAATTATGTTACACATGTGACCTTGCAATATTAAATGGGAGAACAGGGGAGGATAAAATGAAGGGATGCACAACGTTTGGCAATAAAAAAGGGGAGAGTACAATCGACTATGTTATTTGCAATAAGCGGGTTATAGGAAATGTGTGTGGTTTTAACGTCCATGAAACAAATGAAATGTCAGACCATAAGATAATATCGTTTACTTTGAAATTAAATAATAGTGAGCATAGACGGGAGGTAAGTGACGGTTTAGATGGGGTTATGTTGACAAAGTGGAAAGAGGATAAAAAGGAGAATTACGTTACATTATTAAATACAGAAGTGTGTCATAATAAGGTGAGCAATCTAATATATTTGGTACAAACTAACACAGATCCAGAGGTATTAGAGGGTAATATAGTCGAGTTAACAGATATTTTAACAGAAGCAGGGATAGATCATGTAGTTAGGATAGAGGGGAGAGGGGATAAACAAAGGAAAGGGAGAAGAAAGAAAGCACCATGGTATAACGAAGCTTGTCAGATCCAACGCAAAGTATTCACTGAACGAGCACATAAGTTTATAGAGACGGGGACAGTGGAAAACAGGACATTGATGTGTAAGGAAAGGAATAAATACAGGAAGGTATGTAGGATTAACAAAAGAAATTACAGTCGCAAAAAAGCGCAACATTTATTGGATTTAAGTAAGCATGAACCCCAGAACTTTTGGAAGGAAATAAAAAGAAATTCAGTATCACGAAGAGAGCTGCCAGATATAAACTTCTACGACCATTTTAAAACTTTAGAAATAAAGAATCAGGGGTTGGAGAGATGGGTAGGGCGGAGATTGCAGAGGTAGAAAAGGATGTGGGAAGGAATATTATAGATATAGACATTTTAGATAAGCCAATCGAGATGGGGGAACTACACAAAGCAATTAAGGCTCTTAAACGCGGCAAAGCTACTGGAGTGGATAATATGTTAAATGAATTTATTATTAATGCAACTTCAGAAATCAAATTACTGATTTTATCAATTTTCAATAAGATACTGGAATTGGAATATTTCCCCTTGATATGGAGTCAGGGTAGAATTGTGCCGATTTTTAAAAAGGGAGATGAAAGAGATGTGAACAATTATAGAGGGATAACAATAATGAGTTGTATAGGAAAACTGTTTACAAGAGTGATGAATGAAAGACTAAATGTATGGGTGGAGGGAGAGAATGTGTTAAACGAGGTTCAATATGGATTTAGAAAGGGAAGGAGCACAGCAGATTGCCATTTTATTCTACATGGAATTATCGAGATATTGCTATCTAAAGGGAAGAAGCTACATTGTGCGTTTATCGACTATGAAAAAGCATATGACCTTATTGACAGATCCGCATTATTTACAAAATTTGATCAAATCCGGTGTGAGCTCGAAATTTGTCAAGCTATTTAGAAACATGTATTCAAAGGTTGAGCTGGCCACAGGAGGTAAAGGTCAACAACAATTTTTTAAATCAAACAGCGGATTATTACAGGGTGAAAGCACTTCGCCACTTTTGTTTTCGCTGTTTGTTAATGATCTTGAAAGTAAATTAAGTGAAGATTCCATAGGATTACAAATACAGGATATTACAATTAAATTGCTAATGTTTGCAGACGATATGGCAATAATCAGTGAAACAAAAGAGGGTTTGCAGAACGGTTTAGACTCTTTACAAGAATATTGTATGCAATGGGGAATAAAGGTAAATATCAGTAAAACAAAAATCGTAGTATTTAAAAAGGGAGGGAAAACTGGGCAACAAGACAAATGGTCATATCAGGGTAAAAGTATTGAAGTAATCTCGTCATTCAAGTATCTAGGCTGCCATTTTAGCGCATCGGGATCTCTTACAAAATGTACACAAGAAGTAACAAACTCAGCCAGAAGAGCACTATTTTCACTTAGAAAGTATTTTAACACTAACACAGAAATTTTACCACAGATGCAAATGAAACTGTTCAATAGTACTATCTTACCAATACTGAATTATGGGGCAGAAATATGGGGTTTAAGAAGAGCTGATCCAATTGAAAGATTTCACCTCGGTTTTCTTAAATCCATTCTATGTGTTAAGCACAGCACACCAAACTGTTTTGTTTATGGGGAATTGGGGGTGTATCCTTTGCATATTGAAAGAAAAATGAAAGTTATTAAGTATTGGTTGAAACTTATTCGCCCAGGAAATAATGATTGCTCATTCACTCATGCAGTATACAAAGAACTTGTGCAATTGAATATTAATGAACCAAACACAACAACTTGGGTAAGTCTGGTGAAGCAGTTGCTGGATAGGAGCGGAATGGGCCATTATTGGGTTAAACAAAATGTGAAAAATGAAAATTACTTTCTGGCGGTTTTAAAACAACGCTTGGATGACATGTTTCTACAAGAGTGGCACGCTGAGATGTCGATGACGACGTCTGGACGGCTGTATAAACACATTAAAGACACCTTTGAGTTAGAACCATATACGAAACTGTGTAATAAATCTTACAGAGTTGCCATCTCAAAAATCAGATTGAGTTCTCATTTGTTTTATATAGAAAGGGGTAGATGGGGCACAAGAAAAGTAGATAGAAATGATCGTAAATGTCCTACTTGTGACGTAATAGAAGACGAATACCATTGTCTAATTGAATGTTCGAGGTATACGCAAGAGAGAAGAAATTGCCTGCCGGAAAAACTGAAAAATAAACCAAGTATGTTTGAATTTATCAAATTTTTGAAATGCAGAGACAGTAGACAGCAAGGTGATTTAGGTAGACTTTGCTTTAAGGTACAGATCGAACACAAGAAATATTTACAAGTATAATTGTGGTTTCCACGGCAAGGAAAACTTATTAAAATTGATGATAGAGAGAATAATGCGATTGTTTGTTTGTTTTCATTTGTTTTTGTCTGTTTAGTAACTGCAGTTCTGATACTAAGATGTGGTATATTATACAAAATATGACATGTTATATATATATATATATATATATATATATATATATATATATATATATATATAAGTATGTGTGTGTGTGTGTGAGTGTGTATTTGTGTGAGAAAGTGGGGTGGGGGGGGGGGGGAATTGGGCATTGATATTAAAATATTGTATAATAGTTTACCATGATAAAGATTAGTTGCGATTGCACAATTGGCTTATTGTTGTTGTTATTATTGTTATTATTATTGTCATTATTGTTGTTATTATTATTATTATTGTTATTATTATATTGTTGTTATTATTATTGTATTATTATATTATTATTATTATTGTTGCTGTTGTTGTTGTTGTTATTATCAGCATCGATATCATAACCAGTGTATATAACCATATATATATATATATATATATATATATATATATATATATATATATATATATATTTTTTTTCTCTTCTTGGTTCTTCTGTTTTGATATGATTTGTAAAAGAAGTGTTGTAGTTCACTTGTTAATACTCTTTGCTTGTATCTTTGACTTCTAAGCAATTTCAATCTAAGTACACCGAGGGTTGCTCTTGGTGCCCTATCCGCACCATTTACCTTTGCCTATTTATCCTCGGGTGCCTTTGAGAAAAGTATACTTTTAGACTACCTTATACATTTTCTGTTCTTTCAATGCGTCACAAACGCCATAAAATTCTTAAAAAACAGAAACCAACCCTTGACATGGAATAATTGAAGTACGCAAGCTTGTTTCGCTCTAGACTATATCAGTACGGAAAATTTACTTAAATGTTTGTGATATTCTAAAAGATTCAAGTATTTGTCTTTGGGAATTAATTCTGTAATTCTACCAAAAAATACGTTAAACTAATATGTCTGTAACTTCTAGGCAATGTTCGCAAGATCCCATTCTTCTAGAACTTTAATCAACGATAGAAATGTGTTATATAAGTGGTGGGCTATTGATTATGTTGGAATTTCCCCGAAGATAAAGATCACCCAGACCAAAGCATTTTGGAGCACCTATTATTACTAAAAGTCAATAAATTTATTATCCAAAACAGAATTACCATGATATAATCCCTATCTTCTTAATTGTCAACGAAAGGGATATAAGCGTGGTCCTCATTTACAAATACAATACTAGATATTATTGCTGGGGCGCTTATGTTATTTTTACAATTCTTATTATTATTATTTATTATTATTATTATTATTATTATTATTATTATTATTATTATTATTATTATTATTATTATTACTATTATTGTAAGTATTGGTGGTATTACAATGTTGTATTTTTATGATTATTTATGGTATCATTTTATGCTTTGGTTTCATTTACCTTTTTTCCTCACTCTCATGTCTGTTGTCATCAAATTGTATGGATTATTGATTAAAATAAAAGTTATTTCTGTTTGTCTTATTTTGACTATGGAACTGATACTTATCATGGCAGACCTGCCTACTTGAAATAGGAAAATGTAATAAGTAGTTTTCAGGGTAAATAACATCGTAGACATTTTAACTACCCTTAAAAACCACCAGTTTGTCCTTATAATGCGTGGGGAAAAATATTAACTCTATGTGATAGCTCTGTCACCAGAACTTCGTTTTCAAGAAATGACATTTAATTAAAAACCTTTATTATATCCAGCCCGGGATTTAGCCGTAGTACTACGGGAATTTTCGTGGTAGTGAGGAGGTCTGTTGTGATTGGTATCAATATTTTATTATTATTATTATTATTATTATTATTATTATTATTATTATTATTTATTATTATTATATATTATTATTATTATATTATCTATTATTTATTTATTATTTATTATTTATTTATTTATTTATTTATTTATTTATTTATTTATTTATTTATTTATTTATTTATTTTTTTTTTTTTTTAAATGAGAAAAACTGATTGGAAATGTAAAAGTGATGGTGATAGTGGTAGTGATAATGGTAATGGTGGTGGTGGTAACGGTGATGATTGGGGTGTGGGGATTATGGTAATATTATTATTGTTATTATTATTGATATTCTTGTTGTTGTTGTTGTGTTTGTTTCTTCTTCTTCTTCTCTTCTTCTTCTTCTTCTTCTTCTTCTTCTTCTTCTTCTTCTTCTTCTTCTTCTTCTTCTTCTTCTTCTTCTTCTTCTTCTTCTTTCTTCTTCTTCTTCTTCTTATTCTTCTTGTTCTTTTCTTCATATTTTATTTTTTCTTTTCTTACTTTTTTATTATTTATTATATTATTATTATTATATTATTATTTATTATTATTATTATTATTATTATTATTATTATATCTATTATTATTATTATATTATTATTATTATTATTATTATTATTATTATTATTATTATTATTATTTTTTTCATCATATTATTTATTATTTTGAACTATTGATTATTACATTCTGTATTATTTGTGTGATCATTTATTTTTTGGTTCCATTACCTTATTTTTCCACTTTCTGTAGTTCTCAAATTGTTGATTTATTCGAAACTTTGATAATCTTAACTTCTTCTTCTTCTTCTTCTTCTTCTTCTTCTTCTTCTTCTTCTTCTTCTTCTTCTTCTTCTCTTCTCTTCTTCTTCTTCTTCTTCTTCTCTCTTCTTCTTTTCTCTCTTCTTCTTCTTCTTCTTTTCTTCTTCTTCTTCTTCTTCTTCTTCTTCTTCTTCTCTTCTTCTTCTTCTTCTTCTTCTTCTTCTTCTTTCTTCTTCTTCTTCTTCTTCTTCTCTTCTTCTTCTTCTTCTTCTTCTTCTTTCTTCTTCTTCTTCTTCTTCTTCTTCTTCTTCTTCTTCTTCTTTCTTCTTTCTTCTTCTTCTTCTTCTTCTTTCTTCTTCTTCTTCTTTCTTCTTCTTCTTCTTCTTCTTCTTCTTTCTTCTTCTTCTTCTTCTTTCTTCTTCTTCTTCTTCTTCTTCTTCTTCTTCTTCTTCTTCTTTCTTCTTCTTCTTCTTCCTTCTTCTCTTCTTCTTCTTCTTTCTTCTTCTCTTCTTCTCTTCTTCTTCTTCTTCTTCTTTTTTCTTATTATTATTATTATTATTATTATTATTATTATTATTATTATTTTATTATTATTTTATTATTATTATTATTATCATTATTATTATTATCATCATTATTATTATCATTATTAGGGGATCCCACTAGCTCAGTTGGTAGAGCACTCGCCGAACTATAGGAGTTGGGTACCAGAGGAGAATGAACCTGACACTATAGAAGGTGGGCGCCAGTGGGGAGTGAACCTGGGATTCAGGGAATCGCCCACCTTCTATAGTGTCAGGTTCATTCTCCTCTGGTACCCAACTCCTATAGTTCGGCTCGGATACCCACAGTTATCCATCTCCCACAGTCCCAGGTTAACTCCAAATTGGTGTGCACTTCCCTGAGTCCCAGGTTCACTCCACACTGGCGCCCATCTCCTATATTGTCAGGTTCATTCTCCTCTGGTACTCAACTCCCATATCCGGCTTCAACTTTCAATGGTATCCATCTCCCTTTAGTCCCAGGTTTATTTCCCACTGATATCCTTTTACACAGTACCAGGTTCACTCCCCACTGGTGTACACCGCCCTGATTCCCAGGATCAACCCCCACTGTTGCCAAATTCCCATAACTTTGCCGGATATTGTCGGGTTTCGGCGTGTTTCGGCGGGTTTCGTAATAAAGCACTAATTCTTTTTTACGAAACCCGCCGAAACCGGCCGATAACCTTAGTCTCAGGTTCACTCCCGACTGGTGTACACTTCCCTGAGTCTCGGGTTCACTCCCCACAGTTGTCTACTTACCATAACTTTGCTGGATATTGTCGGGTTTCGCCGGGTTTTGGCGGGTCTCGTAAAAAAGCACTAGTTCTTTTTTACGAAACCCGCCGAAACCCAGTCCCAGGTTCACTCCCCAATGGTGTACACTTCCCTGAGTTCTAGGTTCACTCCCCACTGCCACCTACTTCCCATAACTTTGTCGGGATTCGTCGGGTTTCGTCGGGTTTCGGCGGGTTTCGCAGGGTTTCGGCGGGTTTCGGCGGGTTTCGTAAAAAAGACACACCGGTTCTTACAAGCGTTTTCTAGTCTCTGACTCGGTAACCATTTGCCTAGAACTGGTCGTTGTGATGACGTTGACTAATTTGGTTATTTTGTGCCGGTAAATGTCCAGCTCTCTAGTACACGATGGTAGGTAAGATATCAATTTTCATACTTTTCCAACGCAAAAGATTTCCAAAGAGGAAATTTGCAACACATCCGGTATAGATTTGTTTCGTTGCGTTTAATATTTGAACTTAATTAGCCACATGATTAATCAAGTCACGTGATATTGACTGTCAATTCTATATTTAAGACAACGAAATTCGAACAAATTGAACCGAAAATCAAACGCACAAACGCACACACACAAAAACAAACTCCCCCCCCCCCAAAAAAAAAAAAAAAAAAAAAGAACCAACAAAAAACAAACAAAGAAAGCTGAAAGTGTGTTCTAATGAATTCGGTAATTTCCACATTGTTTCGGTCAGTTTACTTTCTATTCTTGTTTTTTTTTTATTTATTTATTTCTTTCTTTTAAAATATAATTTTTTAAAAAAATTATTGTATTTAATGATTTTGTTTTTCAAATTAAACCCTTCAAGTTCGAGTCTACGTTCATTCAGAACTCACGAACCCAATTATATTCGGAGTTTTAATAATTTTTTAAAGTTTTAATTCAAAAAAGTATTATATTATTATTATTATTATTATTATTATATTATATTATTTTTATTATTATTACTATTTTTTTCTTTCTTTTCTTCTTTTCTTCTTCTTCTTCTTCTTCTTCTTCTTCTTCTTCTTCTTCTTCTTTTTTTTATTTTATTATTATTATTATTATTATTATTATTATTATTATTATTATTATTATTATTATTATTATTATTATTATTATTATAATAATTTATATATTATAATATATTATTATTATTATTATTATTATTATTATTATTATTATTATTATTATTATTATTATTATTATTATTATTATTATTATTATTATTATTATTATTATTATTATTATTATTATTATTATTATTATTATTATTATTATGCAATGAGAACACTTCGATGCTATATTATATAACAAATAATATGGAGTATTACGTCACACACACACACACACACACACACACACACACATATATATATATTATATATATATATATATATATATATATATATATAATATATTATAAAAACACCCATTCGAGGAAAACTATCTGATAACATTCCACTGAGACTGAGAGCCGAATGAAATGAACACTGGATGATCGAATTGCGGCGATTAACGATCTTTTTGGTAACGCTTGGTTAAGCCTTCATGTCCCGCTCGGTTCTGGTTCTATTAATAGCAAATCATTGGTTTGACGCATTGGCTTTTTTAATACTGAAATATCATAATAGTGAATGAGATTAGCGGAAGAGTAGCGTCCCTTGATTGGACGTCACCCATAGTCTGTGACGTCACGGGCGGAAAAGTTATTAGAGAGAGAACGTCATGTTGGTTGTGCGCATGCGTCTATCGTCCTCGCTGCATGCGCATAACCAACATGACGTTCTCTCTCTAATAACTTTTTCGCCGGTGACGTCACAGACTATGGGTGACGTCCAATCAAGGGACGCTAATCTCATTCCCTATATGATTTTTGCGTCTGGCTTATCATTCTTTCTTAATTCATGTCATATTATGTAAAGGATCATTTAGGCTAACTGACACTTGAATGTCCTGTGTATTTAAATCTAATCACAATGTTTAGGTACTTGATTATTAATTCTTTATCAAGCCCTATTTTGTATCTGTCTACAGAAGTCACATTTTTTCATTCATATTTGATACTGTTCCAAAGTCTTACAATTCTGTTAAAAAACAAATTCCCCTTCTCTATGCTAGAGTTTTTGAAAATCGGTCAATGAGATTTTAAACCGGTCTCCTCTTGTACTTTTTGAACTAGAATATTATAAAAATGTATAATTCAAATCTAATTGAAATCTAATTCAAATCTAATTGAAATCTAATTCAGCCTCATGATGGAATAGGGGCAGAGTGGCTCAGTGGTACGGTCTTTGCTTCGTACCCGAAAGGTACCGAGTTCAATCACCCGCCGCTGCGTTGTGTGGCTTGAGCAAGTCACCTCCCCTAGCTCACTTTGCGGCTGACGCCTGGGTTATTCCAGTCTTCCCTTGGAATAGACCCTAAAGACAAATTTCCCCTTGGGGATGAATAAAGGGAATTTTATTATTTTAATTTTTTTATTTACTTTATTTACTAATTCGTACAATTTCCCTGAAATTAAGACTGCCATTTAAAACACGTAACTATCCCTATCATGATATTACTGGCTCTTTGCAATACACTTTTAATTAATTATTCTTAATTGTTGTTGAATCTGTCTAAAGGAGTCACATTTTTCATTTATATTTGATACTGTATTATTATCATTATACTTTCATTGTCAATACATTGTATAGGGATAGGTAAACGAAAATAAGTAAACTTTACGCAACCATAATGACAAGAGATGAAGTGAATAGAAAAGTCCCAGAAGACAATAGAGAATAAAACATTTTCGGCAGTTGATGGGGTTTGAACCCGCGACCTTATTGGTACGACAACTCCGCCTGGCCGGTGAGAGCGTGACTCTACCGTATGAGCTATCCACGAACCCAAAATCAACATAAGTGCCTGCTCCACTCACTTTTCTGAATTAAAAATTCGCAACCATAATAACACTCAGTGAACTTTCTAGATTATAATTTAGACCTAAAGCACATGAAATGGAATGCAGTTACATTTTAAAGCTTTACAGAGTAAAAGAATATCTCTTAAAAATGAATTGGATCATAAATATAGCAGTAATAAAACTAGGCACAGAACAGACAACAACAGGAAACAAAGAACAATAAGGAACATTAAAAAGACTGGGATATATTCTTTTAACAAATAGCCACCCCCCCCCCCCCCCCAATAAAAAGGAAACCCAACTCAAAATGAAATAAAACCAACAAAAACTAGATGGGTATATTTGCCAGATGATTCAAATCTACGAAATCTTAGTTATATATTCAATTCCTTCGAATGGGACCAAAATGTTTATTGTATGTTTTCAGAATTTTAGACATCCGTGTTCAATTCAAATTCTACAACGAAACGTTTTATCCTTGGTCGTGTGATATTTCAATCGTGTTTTCAAAAATTTTCTTTTATTTGTGCACCTCTAATAAAATTTTCTCACAAAATCAAATCAGCTTTCATGAGTGCAGTTGTGTTGTTTAATTAATATCATTTTTAATTTTGGTATTTCAAAACAAAATTATCTGGAAAGTTTTATCTCTTCACCACTCGATAAAGTTTCTATTATGGTTGAAGTGTCATATGTTTTGTGCAGGAGATTGATAAGCGAAAATTCATTTTCACCACTTATTGACAGGTCTCGGCTGACCTCATTTCACTACGCTTGTTTGAAGTGAATAGCAAAGCAAATCCCATTTTAATAAACGCTGAACATTATTATCTTCATGCATTTATCAATTTGTAAAGGATTGAGTGCTGTCGATTGCTTGATATAAATACAATTGATATTCTATGCTCGGAGACTTATATTTGAAGAGGGGGAAAAGGAGGAAATATTTCAATTTCAAGTATTTATTTATTCGTTGAAGATAACAGGAAAGGTAAGAGAGAGAAGTTTTATTTATTTGATAATTTCCTTGCTTCTTTTCTCCCTTTTGTTAAAATTATTGTTTCGTTGTTGTTGTTGTTGTTGTTGTTGTTGTTATTGTTGTAGATAGTCTTTTTAACCTTGATGTTTTCGATTTGATTTGAGCGTATTTTAGTCTTGATGATGATTATAATAATAATAATAATAATAATAATAATAATAATAATAATAATAATAATAACAACAACAACAACAACAACAATAACAACAACATATGACATATAGAAAGGGTTGTTTGGGAAGTAGAAAATCGGTTGTTCCCTCACGAAACCATCACTTGGATACCTGTAATCTTTGGTTTTAAAAAAACCGGGTTGCTGACCGGCAGCGACAAACGATGTTGGACAGTTTCACTAAATGGATGGGAACAAAAACAATAAAAACAACGAATTGGAAACCTATTCGAGGAGAAATTCCCTCCGCATTTTTTGGAATCCAAGAAAAAACAAACGAAACCAACGATGACTGCCTTTTACACGTTCTGGATTTATTCAATAGATTAGAAACTCAAATTGACATCACCGGAATTGACACTTTACACCGTACTGGGAGAACGAAAACAAATCGACCCAGGCCAATAATTATCAAATTTGTCAGGCGATTGGATCGTGATATGGTGCTCAAGGCCAGAAAAAAGTTAAAAGGCTCGGGCATTTCAATATTTGAAGACTTAACGCAGAAGAATTTTTAATCTGCTCAAAGCAGCAAAAAATGACGAAAGGATTGACTCGGCATGGTCAATGAACGGACAAGTCATGGCAGTAACCATCTATGGTGTGAGACTGAGGTTGGATCCAGACAGTCCCCTCGATGCCCAAATACAATCAACTGGCGCCGACACGCCCAGCCCTCGAATTCGTACAATTAAACAGACTGAAGACCAAATGTGCATCACGTCGACAACTCCTCTACCATCACAACGCCAGATAGACCATCACCAAACCCAACGCAAAACTTATTACAGTCCCGGGGGAAGAGAATTTCATTCAAGACGCCTTAAATCGACACGACAAAACTCAGACCAATAACTTATCACAGACCTGTCTGGAACACCTGATAGTGACACCTCAACAAATGTGCCTTTTCATCTTCCTTTGTCAAATTATGATTTTGTTGTATTATATTCTAATGTCGATAGCTTACTTAACAAACGATCAGAATTAACATGTATGATACAGAAACATAATCCCATGATAATATGTCTTACTGAAATTATGCCAAAAATTGAACTTGAGATTGATTTAGAAATTGAATTTTTTATCGATGGGTATAACTTATTTTTGAATGATTACCCAAGTCGGGGTGTTGCTATCTATGTTTTGGATTGTGTTAATGCCAATATATTCTCTTTTGATCAACCTATAATTAGTGAAAGTGTATGGTGTGATTTTGAATATAATAATTTACACATACTTGTAGGAAATATATATAGGTCTCATAATTCAGACAAATTAACTTTCATTAGGGATATAAAAGAAACCTTACAGTCAGTAGGTAGAATGAAATTTGATTGCGTGATCATTGTCGGAGATTATAATTTTCCTAACATTAAATGGACAGAACCATGTCTAACTTTTCCCGACTATCTATTTGTCGAGGCAATTAGGGATGCTTTCTTTATTCAGCTGGTGGGCACAGCTACGAGACACCGACTGAACCAAAACTAGTAATATTACTCGACTTGGTAATCTGTAACGATGATTATTGGATTAATAACATTGACCATTTGCCTTCGGTGGGTAAAAGTGATCATGACTCACTTCTTATATCGTTAAATCTTTCATCCGCCAAACATCCTTCACATGTTTATTTTGATTATTTCAAAGGTAATTACAACTCTTGTAGAGAAGACCTAAATGCCGTGAATTGGGATACTCTTGAAGGCTACGGGTGAATGAAGCGTGGTTGTTTTTTAAAGACAAACTAAAATGTATAGAATCTAAACACATTCCATTAAGATGTAACAAAAAATTTAGTTTCTAATAAACCATTGTGGTGGACAAAAAACGTTAAACGTACAATTAATAAGAAACATAAATTGTATAAGAAATTCAAAAAGTATCCTACAACAGATAATTTTCATAATTATGTCAAGGTTAGAAATAATACCAAATACACGATTCAAAATGCTGTGAAAACGTATGAATGTACATTGGCACACGAATGTAAGAGTAGTCCGAAAGGCTTTTGGAGATACGTAAACAGAAAGTTGAAAAGAAAACCAGGTGTTAGTGTTTTACTGAAAGATGATGGTACCAAGGTTACTTCGGATATAGATATAGCTAATGTTTTAAATAATTATTTTTCATCTGTGTTTGTTCAAGAAGACACTACAAATATACCAACGTTCAATGTTACAAATCAATTAAACGTCCCCGATTTTTATATTACACAAGAAGACATACTTGCAAAATTGTTGAATTTAGACGTGACTAAAAGCATGGGACCCGATTCCCTTCATCCCCGTTTACTGAAAGAAGTGGCCTTTGAAATATCACAGCCGCTATCAACAATATATAATAGTCTCTTGAATCTGGTACTTTACCCATTGAATGGAAACAAGCCAATGTTACTGCCATTCATAAAAAGGGAAGCAAATTAGATGCTGCAAACTATAGACCCATCAGCTTAACATGCATACTCTGTAAGGTTATGGAGTCTATCTTGAGAGACCGAATAATGGACTTTCTTGAAAGTCATACGATGCTAAACGATAACCAGCATGGTTTTAGATCAAAGAGATCATGCATTACTCAACTTTTACAGGTGATGGAGGATTTTACCAAGTTAATTGATCGTGATCAATGCATTGATGTTGTTTATCTTGATTTCCGCAAGGCTTTTGATTCTGTACCTCATGAGAGATTATTCATTAAACTAAAAACATATGGATTTAAAGGGAATATCTTTAACTGGATTAAAGACTTTCTTAATAATCGAATACAAAGGGTCATTGTCAATGGTGTGGGGTCGGATTTTAAGAATGTAATTAGCGGTGTACCCCAAGGAAGCGTATTGGGGCCACTTTTATTTCTTTTATATATAAATGATTTACCATGTGGCATAAATTCAGCCTGCAAAACTGTTTGCAGACGATACAAAGATCTATAGTACAACTGAACATCATAACATTCTACAAAATGATATATTTTCACTTTTCAAATGGTCTACAACATGGCATTTGGATTTTAATGTTTCGAAATGTAAAGTATTACATATAGGAAAAAATATCCATGTCATAATTATTTTACCGATACGTCTATGTCAAATCTACTTTCCGTTGTGTGTTATGAAAAAGGATGTAAGAGTTACTTTTGATTCACATTTGAATTTTGATTTACATATTGATAATTGTGTAAGCCGTGCAAACAGAATGATGGGAATAATATATAGAACCTTTATAAGTCTTGATAAAACCACATTTTTATATTTGTATAAATCGCTCGTTCGACCAATTCTAGAATACGGAATTGCATCTGGAGCCCATTATATAAAAGACAATCTATTAGTATTGAAAGTGTACAGAGGAGAGCTACCAAAAAAATTTATACAATACAGTATTTATCTTATAAGGAAAGGTTAGAATTTCTTGACTTACCCAGTTTGAAATATAGAAGAATTCGTGGGGATTTAATTCAGGTTTATAGATTGGTACATGGTCTGGATAGGATAGACTTTTCTGATTTTTTTTTCATATTCTATTATTACTTTTACTAGAGGGGACAAGTTTAAGATTTTTGTCTCTAGATGCAAAACAAACATAAGACAAAACTGGTTCGATATTCGTATTGTTCAGAAATGGAACAGTTTGAAATTTGAAACAAAGAATGCAAAATCTATGGATTATTTCAAGGTGTTAGTAGACAGGGAATTATATGATGGGAGATTTATATATGACGAATAATACTTGTTTGCTCTGCTGTTGACATGGCTTTCAATCTTGTATGTATATATTATGCATTATTATATTATTATGGTTATCTTCTATACGCGTGTGTATGTGTGTGTGTGTGTATGTGTGTGGTGTGTGTGTGGTTGTGTGTGCGCTTTGCATGTCACGGTTAAAGATATATGTTTGTACACCACATGAGTACATTTAAGTTGAAATTACTATCTTTACCACGTGTATCGTTATTGTAATATTTAATCAATAGATTTATGGCATTACTAATTAATATTAGGCGTTATATTAAGGGCATTCAAAGGATCTTATCCTATTTTGCCCTATACCACATGTTATGTTAAACATGTTGCACAAGATGCAGGAAAGCGTGGATTGGATGGAGACCTTTGATTGCCAGTGAAACCAGCACGTACAACATGAAACGAATATGAGAGACAGCTTGTAATATTGTCGTGTGTGCGATGCTGGCAATGCTGTAAACATTGTATTCTAAAATTGAGATTTATAGAGATAGTTTGCGCTGGCTAAGAAGCTCATAACATTGCCATCGAGCGAGGCTCGAACCCGGAACTTCCAATCCGAAACCGAGTGTCATACCACTAGACCACATAGCCTCACAAATGTATTAAATGTCTTTATTATAGCTACAGTCGTAAACCGATAATTCACATCAACCCTAAAGCATTCCATATAAAGCTATAGATACTATGCGCTTGGCTAAGAAGCTCATAACATTGCCATCCGGAAGTATAACGGACCAACACACACACTCTGTGTAACCATGAACTTTTAGAGTCTGGTTAATACAGTTCAGTGAGAATAACTCACAAACGCGGATGGCAAAATATAACAACAAAGGCTTGAGTAACGTCATCTTCGAACTATCTATATAGATAGTTCGAAGATGACGTCAATCGTGTATTTGTTATTGTTTTTTGCCATCCGCGTTTATGAGTAATGCTCACTGAACTGTATTAACCCGACTATAAAAGTTCGTGGATACACACGTGGAATTTGTGTGTTGGTCCGTTATACTTCCGGATGGCAATGTTATGAGCTTCTTAGCTAAGCGCATACTATCTATAGCGCAATATCCACTAAATGTCCTCAAAGCGCTTTACAAGGGGTCGCGGTCAACAGCAACATTTAACATGTAAGACGGGACATGACGCCTGTTAGGCATATTACAATTTTTCGGACAAAGACACCGCTGTTAACGGCCAGGTACTCATATTACACCTGAGTACGGTGAGAGAATGTGAGTAAAGAGCCTTTTCCAAGGACCCAACTATGCGCCGAGCGCAAGGCTCGAACCCTTCCGATCCGAAAGCGAATGTCATACCACTAGACCACATAGCCGCATAAATGTATTAAATGTCTTTATTATAGCTACAAGTAAACCGATAATTCACATCAACCCTAAAGCATCCCATATAAAGCTATAGATACTATGCGCTTGGCTAAGAAGCTCATAATATTGCCATCCGGAAGTGTAACGACCAACACACAAAACTGTGTGTATCCATGAACGTTTATAGTCAGGTTAATACAGTTCAGTGAGCATTACTCATAAACGCGCAAAAAAAACAATAACAAAGGCCTGAGTGACGTCATCTTCGTTCTATCTATTGCAGTTAAGGGTACAATCTCTCAAAGATGTTTTTTTTTTTACCACTCAATCTGAAAGACTAAGTAAATATTTACTTTATTAACCGACACATGACATACTAGCATGTACTTTGATCTCGGAGACAACCTTAACTCAGACATTCCATCCAGTGACTGTTAATCCGATGACATAGGATTATATCGATAATCTTCTTAATCCTTATCGTAGTGGTAAAGTGTTGGCGTACAAGTAGGGTTATTGTTGCTCTAACAACTTTGCTTAATGAGTCCGGATAATGACAAAGAAGGAGTTTCATTATGGAACTTATTGAGACATTCTTTAAATACAGAGAAAATCTAGAACTCTACCGTATGAGCTATCCACGATCCATCAGAGCTCATACGGTCGAGTCACGCTCTCCCGGCCAGGCGGAGTTGTCGAACCAGTAAGGTCGCGGGTTCAAACCCCCCATCACTGCCGCGAAAATTTGTATGCTCTATTGTCTTCTGGCACTTTCCTGTTTACTTCATCTCTTGTTGTTACCAACATAAGTGCCTTCTCCACTCACTTTTCTGATTTTAAAGAAAGCCCTCAAACTGATTTCCAAACAGTCAACTTTCTGCCCTCTGTATCCTTCAAACTAAATGATCTTATTATGCTTACAGTAGTAGTAGTAGCGTATGGCTACACCTCCAGATTATGTTTGTCGATCCATGATGTCAGGTCATCTCCGGCTTCAAAGATCGTTTCATACCCCCTTCTAATTTTGTTACTGGGCATTGCAGGACCATATGATCGATGGTTTGACGTGCCCCTTTGCAGTATTGGCAGATTGGTGAGTCAATGAGTCTCCATCGAAAGAGGCTTTCTTTACTGCGGCCATGGTTGGTTCTAAGTCGGTTCGCGGTGATCCAGTGTTTTCTTTTTGCGGTTTTAAAGTCAAGAAGGCGCAGAGTGGGGTTGGTAATGAATTGTCTATTTTTTGGCAGGTTTAATTGCCATTCATGCTTACAGATTGATGCAGATAAAGCTATTTCATTAATATCCGAATAGCTAAATCAAACCACATCGACGTATATCCAATTTGTTTGATGTTGCCAGGATGTGCAATGCCGTGTATTGTACGGTGCTGGAAGGTAATCGATTACTAAAACGTTACTTTCACCAGTGAGTGCGATCACCACAATAATGAACCAGTTAATCGCCGCTCTATCGAAAGACAAGTATTTAAACTTGGCCAGAAAACTCGTGAGGTCCCAGGTTTGAGGTTTTTAGCCAAGATAAAAGTCATTTAAATCGATCAATATTTGAAGGATGAGTTTTCTGGTCAGAATTTAAATAGTGTCTTCTCAGAGAACGACAGATAACGGGTTAATCTGTCTTTAATCTGTTAATCCTTAGAGCTGACCTACATTTTTACCGTGTATAACCTGTGCTTTTTGGAATATTCCATAAAATGGGAATGAGGTGCCTTTTTTCTGTTATTTTTCACTCTTTGCAAATTAGATATATCACCGCTTATAATATTGTATTTTGATGTGACGAGTAGTGAAAGGGAAACTAGATATCTAGACTATTAGAAAAAATCATTCAACTCTTCGATGATGTGGATATATTCTGACAGGGAGAGACTCCGTATGGTGAGTGTTTACGGTGATGTGGTTGTATCAAATACCTCGAATATAATCGAATGGTGAGCTAACTGGGACCGTGTCATATGAAAAAAAAAAAACCCAACAAAAAACAAAAAACAAAAAAAAAAAAACACCAAAAAAAAACAGAAAACAAAAACGAAGACAATTGTGAATTATGGATATCAAACCCCCATAACCTGGGTCCTGGGTTCGAGCCTCTGGGCGCATAGTTGAGTCCTTGGAAAAGGCTCTTTGCTCACATTCTCTGACCGTACTCAGGTGTAAAATGAGTACCTGGCCGTTTACAGCGTTGTATTTGTCCGAAAAATTGTAATATCGCCTAATAGGCGTCATGTCCCGTCCTACATGTTAAATGTTGCTGTTGACCAGGGACCCCTTGTAAAGCGCTTTGAGCACATTTAGTGGCTATTGCGCTATATAAAGCTCAATAACTCGGGTCTGTACTTTTTTCTAGATAGAAAGAGAAGCAGTTTAAAGTTGTCTTCCTGAGCAAAGGCCCACTTAACCGAGTTGTAGGGAAATGGCTAAATGGTAAACGTTTTCTGGACATAATTATTATCTATGACATGAATGTGTCATGTGCGGCTATGTGGTCTTGTGGTATGACACTGGCTTTCGGATCGGAAGGTTCTGGGGTTCGAGCCTCGAGCTTGACGCATAGTTGAGTCCTTGGAAAAGGCTCTTTACTCACCTTCTCTCACCGTACTCAGGTGTAAAATGAGTACCTGGCCGTTAACAGCGTTTTATTTGTCCGAAAAAATGTAATATCGCCTAACAGGCGTCATGGCCCGTCCTACATGTTAAATGTTGCTGTTGACCAGGGACCCCTTGTAAAGCGCTTTGAGCACATTTAGTGGGTATTGCGCTATATAAAGCTCAATAACCCGGGTCTGTACTTTTATCTAGATAGAAAGAGAAGAGATTGCAGCAGTTTCAAGTTGTCTTTCTGAGCAAAGGTCCGCTTGACCGAGTTGTAGGGTTAGGGTTAGGGGAATGGCTAAACTGGTAAACGATTTTCTGGACAAACTTAATATCTATGACATAAATTTATGTGTAATGTGAAATGCATAGAACCACTCATAAACCAGAACTTTATCCTAACTTTTAAATTGTGACCATCAATTTTTCATTGAACTCTTTCCTTACCGGCCAATTTCAGAATTCCCCCCGAAATTCACGCCCACCCAACATAGATATAGATTTAGATACTTACTCTCACGGAAAAGCAACGAGTACATTTTCCAAAGTTAACAATTGGGGGAGGGGGGGGGGGGGAGTGGTCCTGATGGCTCACTTGGTAGAGTATTCGCTTCACACGCAAAGGGAACGGTATCGATCACAGGTGAAGTGATTTCATTCTGATGCTCCTGTTCCACAGTCAATAGATCGGACAGAATATAGATAGTTCGAAGTTGACGTCACTCAGGTCTTTGTTATTGTTTTTTGCCATCCGCGTTTATGAGTAGTTACCACTAAACTGTATTAATCAGACTATAAACGTTCATAGTTGCACACAGTTTTGTGTGTTGGTCCGTTATACTTCCGGATGGCAATGTTATGAGTTTCTTAGCGAAGCGCATACTATCTATACTTTTCGATTGGATCTGGCGGAGACTATTTTTTGACAGACTCTGTCCGAGCGAAAGAAACGCAATCGATTGCTCTTGTCTGTTCAAGGCCCAAAAACCGGGATAAACTCCGACTCTACGGATCTCATAGCTCTTTAAAATAACTGCTTTTAATAATAAATCCGTATTGTCCTAAAAAGTGGCAATTTGTCATTTGGTTACACATTTATAACAATACAATATTGACATAGACACACTCACACAGATGCACACTAATAACATCGTAGTCATCGAAAAAACGGCATCATCAACAATTACATCATCATCATCATCATCATCATCATCATCCATCATCATCATCATCATCATCATCATCATCATCTCATATCATCATCATCATCATCATCATCAATCATCATCATCATCATCATATATCATCATCATCATGATCACCATCATCATCATCATCATCATCATCATCATGATCACCATCATCATCATCATCATCATCGTCATCATGATCACCATCATCATCATCATCATCATCATCATCATCATCATCATCATCATCATCATCATTATAACAACAACCTTCCTGATATCACAACAACCTTACTTATATAGAAAACAACGCAAAAGCATTCCATCGGTTTTCTTATTACTTTTTCCTCCATAATATTATAATGTTTCCATTTATTTGTTTAATCGCAATACACAGCAGCCATCGGTAACTAACGAGGCCGTTCATTTTAATTGTTGAAGACTTGACGTACCCAGTGAAGCAACACGCTCGAACAAGGAACAGCTCTAAGCGATACGACCAAGCCTTTGAAGTCGTAATGATTATTTAAACGGGCCCGATACTTCCTCTATGAAATTCTATCACGTGATTGGGTTTTTCTGGCCTTGCTAATCATCCATCACCGATATTTTCGATCAATACGTAATCAATATTGATTAACACTTATGACAACCCAGTAGATGAAAAGGGAGGGAGAAATGCATTTTAGTTGTTGTTTAAATTGGATTCAGTAGTCTGATGTCACGCCACCCGGCAACGGTGGCCATCTTGGTTCTAAACAAAGAAAATCATTACTTTTTATTCTTCAAGCTGGCTAGAACTTTTCATATGTCATGTGATCAGAATGTGTAAAAGTAAAAACATGATCAAATTTATGGGGTTTTTTTTTTTCTCTGGATACCCTTTAAGCTCGCCGGAGAAATATTTTATACGGGCGTCCGCCATTTGTTCCGATAGTTTAGAGCCAGTGTTACAAAGTTACCATGCGTCATTAGGAAATAAGTGACGCTACGACTGTTGAAGAGTATTGCCACCCAGGATTCTTACGTTCAATTCATGTTCATCAATCGATCGCACTGTCAACACCCATTCATTATTTTTTCTTTGCTCTAAGTTGTATCCATTGGGTGGGGTTCCCGACCTCCCATAGTGGGCAGGGAGGTACATACTGTGTCTTCTATCCCCCTATATCTGTTTTCCAACATGCTTTCTGTCTTTGTCTTGGAATGAGATTACTTGGTTTTGTCCTAGCACTGCGGGAGTCCTAGCTGGGAGGGAAACAGTCAAATGCATAGTTATTGTTTTGAGAGATGATATTTTTCCTTGTAAATCATCTCTCTGTTATGTATTATTATATTTGTTATTTTGAATGTATAATGTAAGCATTTGAGTGTAATCTTCTTTGTTGGATTTTGTGCTTGTTTCGGATGAGACTTATAGGTGATCTCAAACTAAGTACACTGATGGTATGCTCTTGGAATCTACATTTGATCCCTATTTTTTCCCCCGTTCCCCTAAGTCTTACTTTCTATTGGGTGCTTTAATTGTAATTCTAGAACTTTTTACTATCTCATTTTCTTCCTTTTTACTGGCGCTGATAAAATCTAAATGTGTTGCAAGTGCCGTAAAACCCTTAAAAAAAAACCAAACCAAAACAAAACAAGTTGTATACATACAATTAAAAGAGAACGTCATGTTGGTTGTGTCGCTTCCGCGAGGACGAGAGACGCATGAGCACAACGAACATGACGTTCTCTCTCTAATAACTTTTCCGTCGGTGACGTCACAGACTATGGATGACGTCCAATCAAGGGACGCTACTCTTCCGCTAATCTCATTCCCTATAGGAAAAATGGTATCTAATATTAACTTTAAATTCCGGATATTTGTCTCCAACAAGGGAAACTTATTACCTATACAAAACAACAAAACACTTCTCTCTATATAAACATTGTCTACATATTCTTTGTATCTCAACGCTTGCAGTGGACTGTTGGATTTCTCTTCTTTTATTTATTTATTTTTGGTTGAAACAATGGGCATGATCTATAGATTGTATGCGCTTTGGCAAGAAGTTCACAACATTGCCATCCGGAAGTATAACGGACCAATACACAAAACTATGTGTAACCTTAAACGTTTATAGTCTGGTTATAACAGTTTAATGAGCACTACTCACAAACGCGGATGGCAAAAAACAATAACAAAGACCCATTTGACGTCAACTTCATTCCATCTATATTTCCTTTCCATGTGCTTTAGGTCATTGGTCACAGTGCAAAGCGTGCTCAAAATGTCCCACATAGTGAAAAGTATTCACCGCTTTTGAAATATCTAACATCACGATTGGTCATTTTATTCAGCTTGACACATGAGTATGTTTATAACATTTGTAAACAAAGCAGCGTGTTTACATTTGTTAAGAAATATCCAATCGTTGGACATTAACAAATCATGTGATTGATGACTAGGTTGGACGAAAACATGAATATAGATAGTTCGAAGATGACGTCAGTCAGGTCTTTGTTATTGTTTTTTGCCATCCGCGTTTATGAGTAATGCTCACTGAACTGTATTAACCTGACTATAAACGTTCATGGATACAAACAGTTTTGTGTGTTGGTCCGTTATAGTTCCGGATGGCAATGTTATGAGCTTCTTAGCTAAGCGCATACTATCTATAATCATGTTTTCGTCCAACCTAGTCACTCAATCGATAGTATAGATAGTATGCAGATGACGTCACTCAGTCCTTTGTTATTGTTTTTGCCATCCGCGTTTGTGAGTTGTTCTCACTAAACTGTATTAACCAGACTATAAAAGTTCATGGTTACACAGAGTTTGTGTGTTGGTCCGTTATACTTCCGGATGGCAATGTTGTGAACTCCTTGGCCAAGCGCATTGTATCTATACGCTTGGCTAAGAAGCTCATAACTACCACCCGGAAGTATAACGGACCAACACACAAAACTGTGTGTATCCATGAACGTTTATAGTCTGGTTAATACAGTTTAGTGAGCATTACTCATAAACGCGGATGGCAAAAAACAATAACAAAGACCTGAGTGACGTCAACTAGAACTATCTATAGATAGTATGCAGATGACGTCACTCAGGCCTTTGTTATTGTTTTTGCCATCCGCGTTTGTGAGTTGTTCTCACCAAACTGTATTAACCAGCTATAAAAGTTCATGGTTACACAGAGTTTGTGTGTTGGTCCGTTATACTTCCGGATGGCAATGTTGTGAACTCCTTGGCCAAGCGCATTCTATCTATAGATCGCTCCCATTACTGAATATCACGCAGAAACAATTTATAACTAGATAACCCATTTGCTCGCCTGTCAGTCGATTTGCCACCCTTACCCAATAACCCTCCCGTCTTCCAAAAGCTATCAACTGGTTTAGCCATTTATTGAAAAAAGCACGGTGGCATTCCTTTGAGCTCACGACGGGCGCACATTCACTTCGCCTGAACGCTGATCGGTTCTATTAAGTAGGGAATTATATTCAATAACTTCATTAATAAAAATTCATGAAAAGCGATTCAGTTGATTCAGTTGAAGTGTAAACCGAGAAATTAGGAATTAATGATAATGATAATAAAGTATATTAAAACGTTATATTATTATGATTTGTAATCGAGACATAGGAGTGACATTCCTGTTTCTTTATCGCTAACGTAAAGTCGGTGAGACGGAAAAATAGAACTAATAGAGTTAAAAATCAACCAAAAAAAAAAAAAAAAAAAAACCTAACAAAAAAAGCTTCATAACTGCCAGTTTATTCAATCTACGAAAAATATATATTTCAACAGGAGGTGTTTTATATATATGAGCATGTGTAAAAGGAATGAAATTGACGTCACAGCGTCCTTTGTTATTGTTTTACGATCTCGAGTTGTGTGATTGATTCTCACTTAAGTCCCTCTAACAAACTAGATATATGAACGTGAAAGATCATGCTTAAGAGAGGGTACAAGCGTGGCCTTCGTAAAGTGATGGCCTGACACTGACCAAAAAATGATGTCAAAATGCCAGTCTTTTGCTACAAAAGAAAACAAATCGTGAGTTGTATTCAATAGTTCAACCAATGAAATTACTTGTCTCCATGAGCTCTACTAACAACAACTCACTAAGCGGTGCAAAAACCAAATAATGACGTCAAACTGCCAGTCCTTTTGGATTTCAGTGCCAGGCCATAACTGTTCGAAGGCCTCGGTACAAGCCATTGCGTAGTAATAGAAAAACAAATCAATTTATCGTTCAAACATCGATAAAGATCGACGCACTACAAGCTATGACAGAAAACTGTTTACATAGGAAAATCAAAGCACGCACAACAAATCAATTTATCAAAAATGTAACGAAATCACCCGTTCGATACCCATATAAATTATTATCAAATATTGAATTTACAAAGAAATACATGGTTTACCTCTGACATTTGTGACAAGTGATAAACATTAGCATAAAAATAATTCGTTATTTTTCTGTAAACTGTAAACCACAAGATATGATATTCTAATCCTGATTTGTTTTTAATAGGACTTTTGGTTAACCGGTTACCGAACAAACCACTTGTTTGAAGTTGTTTTGTTTTTCACAGCTTTTATTTGTCAGTTAACTAACGGCTTACTGACTCAAGGCCCTTCGCTTCCTAATCATCCGATCGGGACGCGTCGGCTGCCTCTCTAATCATCCGTGTCATTTCCTTCCACTGTTCACGGTCTTTTGCTGTGGATGCTAATTTCGTAAGGTCTTCTTGCCAGTTAGTTAGGTAATCAAAATAATGCTTCTATACTGAATCTCATAATGTTGATGATTTTACACAGAAAGAAATAATGTTTCAGTCATTTCCTTCCATTTCTGACAAGCCCTATTAAAAATATTTAAAAATTAAAAAAAAATAAAAAATAAAAAAAATTCCCTTTATTCATCCCAAAGGGGAAATTTGTCTTTAGGGTCTATTCCAAGGGAAGACTGGAATAACCCAGGCGTCAGCCGCAGAACAGTGTGAGGTGACTTGCTCAAGGGCACACAACGCAGCGGCGGGTGATTGAACTCGGTACCTTTCGGGTGGGAAGCAAAGACCGTACCACTGAGCCACGCTGCCCGCTTTTGCACTATAAAAAAGACTTCCAATTTGGCCAGGAAATTTTCCCCTCAAATAGTGATAGAGTCAGAAGACAGTCTACGCTCTAATTTTTTTTTGTACTGAAGTGAAAGGCGTTTTAATAATTAAAAAAAAATTGAGCTTTATATAGCGCAATATCCACTAAATGTGCTCAAAGCGCAACAGCAACATTTGACATGTAGGACGGGAAATGACGCCTGTTAGGCGATATTACAATTTTTTCGGACAAAGACAACGCTGTTAACGGCCAGGTACTCATTTTACACCTGAGTACGGTGAAAGAATGTGAGTAAAGAGCCTTTTCCAAGGACTCAACTATGCGCCGAGCGCGAGGCTCGAACCCAGGACCTTCCGATCCGAAAGCGAGCGTCATACCACTAGACCACACAGCCGCACAAATACTAATATTTCTTTAGAAGGCAAATTATATAATTCTTTTAGCGACAGACTTAGTAGTCACCCTCCTTTGCACATATTCCACGGTAATGGATTCTCTTGTATATTGCAGATTCCGTAGGCAATGAGAATACCAAAAAGTTGGTCTTACTAACGTCTTAAAATAAAAGCTCCCTTCTGACCTTTTCCCTTTGATTACGATTACTTAAGAACGATTTAATACAATTTCAACATACAACTTCATATTCCATACGACGTCAGTTTTTGAAACAACCTTAGTTATGGTTCCAAATTCAAAGCATTTCAGTAGTCCAAAAATGTAACATCGATTTTTTTCATCTATCATTGTAGTATCATTTTCCATCACTTCAATGAGTTAATTTTGATTGAGCATTTATATAGGGCAATATCCGCTAAACGCGCTCAAAGCGCTTTGCAAGGTGTCCCTGGTCAACAGCAACATTTAACATGTAGGACGGAACATGACGCCTGTTAGGCGATATTACAATTTTTCGGACAAAGACAACGCTGTTAACGGCCATTTACTCATTTTACACCCGAGTACTGTGAGACTCAACTATGCGCCGAGCGCGAGGCTCGAACCCAGGACCTTCCGATCCGAAAGCGAGTGTCATAAACTAGACCACATAGCCGCATAGTTGTGTAACACAAGACCAATTATCCCTGATCCATTGTGGTTGTAGCTGAACAGGTGGCTGCTTTGAAAATAATTCAAGATGTATTCTTTTATGACTGATTCCAATAATTTGCAGGTCAAACACGCGAGTCTAACTATGCTCGAACTACAAGGATCTCCTTTATCATCATTTTAAAAAGAATTGCTGCTACTTTTGCCATTTCCAATACGATTCAATAGTCTGATGTCACGCCGCCCGGCAACGGCGGCCATCTTGGCTCTAAACAAAGAAAATCATTACTTTTTATTTTTCATGCTGGCTAGAAGTTTTCATATGCCTTGAGATCAGAATGTGTAAAAGTCAAAACATGATCAAATGTAGGTGTTTTTTTTCCCTCTGGATACGCTTTTAAGCTCGCCGGAGAAATATTTCATACGGCGTCCGCCATTGTTCCGATAGTTTAGAGCCAGTGTTACTCAGTTACCATGCGTCATTAGGAAGGAAGTGACGTCACGACTATTGAATCCTATTTAATGGTAGAGCTCTTTCGATAAACGATTTGTTAAATATAGTAAACAATGGTGT
>NC_088362.1:2177392-2179892 GCF_034508935.2 Berghia stephanieae
TCATTAATTCGATATAGGCTTTGTTATCTGTTATCTGTTATCTGTTATCTACCTTTTTCATGGGAATGGGTCATTGTTACTTACCCTGTAGGTATGAATGATATTGTATGTCACGACTTGAGTCAGGAATGAACGGGCTGATTTACCAATTACTTGGAAGTGTCATAAAACGTATGTTAACACCCTTGTGTGTCTTTGCTTTTGTATATATATATATATATATATATATAATATATATATATATATATATATATATATATATATATATATATATATATATATATATTATTAGCCAAGGTCAAAAGGTGCCAATTTTTTTTCTCAAATTAAAAGTGACATAATAGTCCATTCATGTTTCTATATGTGTAGCAAAAACCCTGTACTTTATGAATCAAAGGCCCTTTAGATAACTTTAAGGTCTAACGCATCATAATATCGTCAACAGTACCTATAGGTTGCTGGTGTCACCTGTGACCGGTGACACCAAAATGAGACAAAAACTCAATAACCAAATGATTTTTGTTGATTATCAAACTTTATTTAGTAAGTTTTAGACAAAAAGACACAATCAACAACAATCATAGTATAATAATATTACCAACTATTGGAGAAAATGTTGCTTTTTGGTGTCATCGGTCACAAGCAACATAGAATGCAAATATATTATTTCATAAAAATGTTTGTACATTAACAACAACAACAATATTGCATATGCTTATTACCAGCAATGTTCAGAAACTTTTGGAATAAAATGTTAGGAAATAATGTGACCAAAACATATCTTTTTTAGCGACATTGTGTCACTTGTGACATTAGACCGATGACACCATTACTTATGTCACAAGCAATACCAAATTGCAATTTCGACAATATATCATTAATTTCAGTCAAACCAGTGTAATAACCACAGTTAAATATGGAATTTAATAATATTTCAGAAACCAAAGACTTCAAAAATAAAAATATACATGGAAATTAGAGCATCTGAATGTGACTTGTGACATAACACCGGTGACACCATTACTTATGTCACAAGCAACACCAAATCACACTGTCTTCCATAATATATCATTATTTTCAGTCAAAAAAGCACAATAACCTACTCTAAAATGAAATTCAATATTATTTTAAGAAACGAAATACTTCTAAATTGGATATATACTTAGAAATTAGTAATACCATTATTGCTATTACTTTGGTCAAAATCGGCACTAGAACGCAATTTTGCCTCAATAAATCAAGAATAGCAACTGAACACATGTAATATAGCCTGTTAAAATGTAATTCAATGACATTTCAAGCTTTGAAGAACATGAAAACAGAAATACATTAGAAACTTCAATCTTAAGTGTCACCTGTGACATTTTAAGCAATGACACCAATGGTCACAAAAAGTACCAGAAGTCACACAAACACTGGATAAATATCAGCCATGGTAATGAATTCATGTAACCATACGGTAACATCCGCCCTACTGCCCAAATCTGTTAGTTTGTAGTAATTTAGTGTGTTAATAGTAAATCAAATCAAATTTCTTGACAACCCTTCTATTTATCTGGATTCGTCAAAAGCTTGAGTTTTGTCTTTTTCTTGATTGATACAACCCTGAAACATAAAAAATTAGAATTACAAGGAAATAATTAATTGTGTCAAAATCACAGTCTTATGTGAGATGTCATAATATCATATTTGTAAATAGAATAACAGCTGAAAACATAATTTTTTGGTGGCACTTTGTAATATCCAATATAAAGTGTTGCTTGTGACAATGTAAAATAGCGATGACACCAAAGTTCAACTTACCTTTTCTCCCTGGAGCCACGCTGGAAAGGCAAATGAAAGTGCTGCACTTCAAAGACTGGTAAGAAGGGTGGATCAAAATTGCGAATCGCCATTTAACGAAACAAACTTCCACGTGTTCACGCATGTCGTGTTGCTTGTGACAAATGACACCAAAACCAATAAACCTCAATATCGGTAAAACGGAATACATTTACTCCAAGATTTGAGTTCAGATAGTAAATCTATGCTTCTTTCTCATAATAAAACATTTTATAAACATTAAACATGAGCTTTAAAGTTTCGTGTCGAGTCTTAGTATTGTGCTGTGTTTGATGACACCAAAGGTCACAAGCAACACCAACTTTTTAAGAACTCTATATGAAACTTATTCAGATATGTAATATACTGCAATTGCGTTTAAAAGTAAATTTTGACTTTATACTATCAGTCAAATTTAAATCACGTGAGCTAAAACATCACATTTAATTTCTACATGATTTCTAAAAAGGTGATGCGTTGACCTCGTTTTAAGCACATGCCAAACAGCATTCAAATTTCACTTTCAAGTTTTTTTATTTCATATTCTGTTGAACAGAGTATGTTGAGCTATCTCATTTTATCTCTTCTTCATATTATCAATTGATTACAAGCATTAACCCAATGAAAAAAGCCCATAATTAAGTAAAAATCAAATTTTCTTAACACTGGTATCATATAT